>NC_138205.1:97017500-97242500 GCF_964194415.1 Vipera berus | reverse complement strand
TATTATTATTATTATTATTATTATTATTATTATTATTATTATATATGATGATGATGATGAACTATTTCCTATAAACAAACAGCCAATCAAGTTTAGGAGGCAAATCACTTTATTTATACTGATTAAACTGTTAGATAATGTATTTTTCTTCACATACTATTATACTTTCGTTTACCAAATTCAGATTGACTTACACACACTCACACCCTTAGAATATGAATCCATATTTGAGAGCATCTGGTGAGGAAACATAAAAATAAAAGCATGGTTTGCTTTTCTACTAAAGTTGTTGTGTTAATTCAAAATAACCGAGCCATGTATTTTTACAGATGGACTTGGTGGCCATACTTGCCATGTGAATTCTCTACAGGGGACCTGCGAACAGCAAAAACCCTAGGATATGTGCTTGTCTGCCTGCTTGCACACTTTGAAATATTCGGCAAACCCTGATTTATTCATCGCCAAATGTTTTCCTATCTGATTAGGCAGTTTTCTACTTCAGTAAGCGTGTAATATGGAGGTAGCCAAATTTCTACACTGAGGAGTGAAACAATAATATTTTTGGTTTGCAAGTAAAAACAAGCTAAAAGAACCAGCCTGTTGGGAACATAAAGGGATTCATGGGGGATTGAATTCTAATATAACTATATTCTGGGTATGAAGAAGTGAAGATTTAGGGTTCAAAACTGTTTAGAGAAGAAACACAAGGTCATATTTGTAATAAATTATCTTGAGAGCAGAGTACTGGCATCTGGTTTTTTTGTTCTTTTATTTCTAAACCCACATTTCTAAACCTATGAGTGAACTTGGTATATAATGCAACTATTTCACTTATGTTTGATAAGGGACTCTGCTTCCTATTGGACCTCAACTCAGATGGTCTTTCTGGTATGTCTGAATCAAGCAATCTAATTATGTCACATATGCCTGGAGCCCTGCATCCCTGAAGTAATCTCGTAGTCTCTATGAATACTGGCTTGGGATTATTCACGTGAAAGTTTTCATATGCTCAGAACTGCACACATAGATATTCATATGAATATCTACATTTAATACAAACCACTTTCAAATTTTAGATTATTACACAAGGGAAATATTCAAATTACAGGGAAGCTGATGCATGACTATTCAAAATAAAGCTCATATAATTCAATGTAACTTCAATAGGTCTATACACTCAAAGTTTTAAAATGAATATTAATCCATTGTCAGCATAAGGCATGAATAATAGGGAGGCATCCGTTAATGTCTGAATTCAATCCGATACCCTCCAGCTGTGCCAGATGTTGACTATCATACGCCCCAAGGATTATAAACATTGAACATTTAAACCAAAGACACTAATCTAGATTCTAATAAAGACTCTTAATTAATCTAATTAATCTATTTTAAAGAGTGTAATCAAGAAATACACATTAATAAGATCCATATTTGAGATTGATGAATTTAGCATTCTATATGGCAGCTTTCCTATTATAGAAAATAATTACCAGCAGAGCTGAAACAAATCCTTCTTTTCCCCACTACAATTTAATAAAGGACTCAAAACTATTTCCAGGTTTTAAATGTCATTATTTTAGCCTCATGTTTTGATGATTATGGTGGTAATGATGTATTTAACAGATATTAGGCAGGTTTTGAGCTGTCCTTTTAAGAGCTTATAAGGAAAGGACCACTATCTATAATACATGTTCTATATAAAAAATAAATAACAAATTGAAAATAGCAAATGCAATCATTCATGTTCAACAAGTGTATTAAAATATAAAAACACACTGCCATAAATTCAAGAAAATTCACATCCATATTTTGCCATATTAAAAATACTTGAAATAAAGCATATTTTAAAAAGAGAAAGAAAGGAAGCCAATGGCAAAATTGATTCATTGTTTATAAATGCATTATAAATGCGGTCCTATTTTTCTTAAAATATTTAAGATATAAAAAATAGAGATGCTGTTTTAAACCTATTATAAAGTGAAGACATATAGTATTATACTAAAAGAACATTGTTTTTGCTTGCTACGGTTTAAAATACTTTGGATAGTGAGATGGGCAGCATGTAAATTAAACAAACAAATATTTTTTAAGACAACTGAGATAATGGATAATGAGATTGGCAGCACATAAAGTAAACAAAACAAACAAATATGACAACAGGAACCAAGTGCCTTTGGGCTTCTTATAAATTGAGTATATCATGGAGAAAAAATTGAGAACTGAATATATAGTAGAGAATAAAAAATAAAAATAAGCTTGTGCTTCCTTTCAAATGAGTCATAAAAATAATTTTCTAATACAATAAATCAGCTTCACATAGGATTTCAAGACATTGATGCAATTTGGCTGCTCAGACATTGTCAAATGTCTAAATTACCTCTGTATGTATCCAGAACTGGTAAAGGAGATTAAACTGGAGATGAACAGCGAATACTGAAGGTGGGATGCAAAAAGCCATTGGAAGGTAAAATACCTTTAAAAAAAGAGAATAATAATGACCAAAATATTTTTTTTTAAATCAAAATTTGTCAAGTAAGGAATTTAAGAAATTAAATAACGTAATTTCATCAATCTATTATCCTCTAAGTCCACTGGACTAAAATTTTATTTTTCTAAGCCAAAATCAAGCTGGGGAAGGTTGGATTCCATTGTGCAACTCTCTGTGTTGTGGGTGTAAAGTTAGCTGCAAAATCATGATACGTCTCAGGCAATATGTACAGAAAGAGCCAGATAACAGAAAACTCTTGGCATCCAATGATAGTCTAATACTGTGAAATATGTTTCTTTGAAATCTAGTAGCGATAAAGATGAGAAAATAACAAAATGGGTTGCCATGTTTTATTATTTTAAATTTTTAAACTATTTTCCTTGTTGCTCTTTTGATATGGAACACCTTACTAGTCAGAATGATGAATTCCTAAAGGAGCAATACTTTCCATACAACTCATGTGCCTCCATTTAATTATCATTAAGAAAGAATCTGAAAACCTTCAGGCCAAAAACATTAGCAGTGTAATCCAACAAAGGCTTATATAACTATGTGTATTTATATAAAGCATTTTAAGAGAAGAATTTGGAACAGTTATTATCAGGGAAATAGAAAATTATGAACTGACAGCATATAGCCTTTTCCAAAGCAACAAAGAAAGATTATGAGAAGCTGATTATTTTCCATTTTGGCATCACAAAAAAAATTATTGAAACAGAACAAGCAGCGTAAAATACTTTTGTTTCTCTACTGAGTCAATCTGAAAATAGAAACCAATTGCTTCACTGGAGACCACAGACTTTCATAATGCCACACAAATTAGAATGTTTGGTCTCATTCTGAAACAAGTTCTTATATAAACATGTCCTAATTCCATAGTTAATAAACTCTCATATCTACAAGAACAACTCATTTTAATTAAGAGAAAAACTTCACCCACATAATCTGCTTGCTTCTTAATTTATTTATGAGTTTGGTTCCAATTGTCAATGATGCTAAACAGTGTAGACTGTTCATTTTATTAGCTATTATATTAGCACATTTTTGTAATACTTATTTAAATTTATATAAATCTAAATGACAGAGCTTTTAGGAAGATGTTGGTGAAATATATCAAAAAACAAAAACAAATTTAAATTTAAATTTAAATGCATTGTCTGAAAGCCTTTACAGCATTGTGGAAATAACTCACAGTAAAAACAGTAGAGAATTATGTTCAAGGAAGTAGGCATAATATAAGGTGAGATAGTTTGCAACTCCATTTTAAAGTTATTTTCAATGAACCTATTTCCATATTTCCTACTGTTTACTAATAAACTATGTTTTGACTTTTAAAATTGTGACTATTCCATTCTAAAGGCTTCGTTATCATCAGTCAGCAAGTTGACTACTACCTCTGTGAAAACAGAAAATACTTCTTCACCCTCTTGTAGCTCTGGTTCAAATTACAGCATTAGTGTGAGAAGGAATAGTCATCAATGGCTGTCACAGTAAAATTGCCCTCATATCCACCATGGAGGTCATGGTGTATTTGATCATTTGACAAATTAACTGTCTTAAGGAAGGAAAGAAGCTAAACTGAGCAATAAACAGAGTCATTAAGGAAAAGAGCCCACTCTGAGTGGCTTGCAACAAGCCCATTTTATATTTTATATTTTTATAATTTAGAGGGAATATAATACAATCATTTTATTTTGGTACAATTCTCATCAGTTACAAATAAATATGTTAATACCCACTTTATTTTTTTAATGTATACATATAGTAAATTCCAACATTTCAAAATAAGTTATGTTCACTGTTTCTACTACCTTTGAATTAATAATGGTCAAATTATTCTTTTTTTTATTGGACACACTGGGTAAATGCTATTTCATGGTAATCTAGGGTTGGGTTTTTTATTTTTAGTGTAATAAATACCGTAAGGTAAAGTAAAGGTAAAGGTTCCCCCGCACATGCGTGCTAGTCGTTTCTGACTCTAGGGGCCAGTGCTCATCTCCTTTTCAAAGCCGAAGAGCCAGCGCTTGTCCGAGGACATCTCCGTGGTCATGTGGCCGGCATGACTAGACGCCAAAGGCGCACGGAACGCTGTTACCTTCCCACCATAGTGGTCCCTATTTTTCTACTTGCATTTTTACGTGCTTTCGAACTGCTAGGTTGGCAGAAGCTGGGACGAGTAACAGGCGCTCACTCTGTTACGCGGCACTCGGGATTCGACCTGCCAAACTGCCGACCTTCTGATCGACAAGCTCAGCATCCTAACCCACTGAGCCACTGCGTCCCTCCAATAAATACCATAGAGACAGACAAATAATATATTAGAATGTCTTACAAGCAGATAATATACCTAAGGAGTTACATTTTTGAAATTTATTTTTAAACCATGTCTCATTAAAATGAGTTTGAAAACAGAAACAATTTAAAAATCAGATCAGGACCACATTTTAATTTGATGCCCAAATGAACAGATGCATCATAATTTGATGCTAAACATATCTTCAACTGAAAATAAGTTCCATTTGAATAATGCTTCTACTCAGAATATCATTTCTTGAGTACACACAGAATGGCAGAAAAGTCATGTAGACTAAATCTTCATACATAAGGGCACTGCACATCTAGGTTTGTTGTATCTAAATACAAAAAATGTTCTAGTTCAATTTACAGATTGTTTATGGTTTCTAAAACTCTGAAAAATCTTTAATTGCTTTACTCCTTTTTTTTGTCTTTGACATGCACTACACACTGGACATACTCACCCATGATGCAAATTTTTGCAAAACAGATTGCCTTAATGCTGTGAATAAGTTATAATGTTCAGAACTATGATGTGTTTGATGTCCAGCCCATAAAAAATTAATCTCTGCAATAAAAGAAAAATATTTTGTGAACCATTCAATATTATGATGAAATTTATAGTTTTAAAATATACCCTTTCATGTACACAGAAATTCTGCATTTAGAAATATGCCTGATGCTTCAATCTATGGAAAGCATATGTAAAGTGTTGGTCCAATCAATATCCTAGCATTTACTTCTGAAAAAAAATACCTGACAGAATGCAGAGCATGTAGAATTCTTTCCAGAACTTCTTTCATAGCAGTAGGAGACATTTTATTTTCTTCTATGTAATAACATAGCATATTGCATCTGAGTACATGGATGTGCTTGTATTCAAGAGGAAACCCTTGCTTGAACTAACCCATTTCCATACTCAGTCTTTCCTTTGGCCAGCATTTCCTGCCATACCAAACGTTTGCTCTGTACTATTCAGTTTTTAGTTACTCTGCTGATGGAAAGACAGATGAACACATAGACATCCAAACCTATATACATAATTTATTTCCAACATTCTATTTAATTATATAATTGTCAGAAAATTGTTTATTTTTAACCTGGAAAAGAATATATAAAAAATAAATCTGTAAAGTAAAGACTCTAGCATTTTAACAGACCTGTATGTTTTTATAAGTACATTTGTTGTTAGCTGCGAAGTCGTGTCCAACCCATCGTGACCCTATGGACAATGTTCCTCCAGGCCTTCCTGTCCTCTACCATAGTCTGGAGTCCATTTAAGCTTACGCCTACTGCTTCAGTGACTCCATCCAGCCACCTCATTCTCTGTCGTCCTCTTCTTCTCTTGCCCTCAATCTTTCCCAGCATTAGGCTCTTCTCCAGTGAGTCCTTCCTTCTCATTAGGTGGCCAAAGTATTTGAGTTTTAGCTTTAGGATCTGGTCTTCTAAAGAGCAGTCAGGGTTGATCTCCTCTAGGACTGACCGGTTTGATTGCCTTGCAGTCCAAGGGACTCATAGGAGTCTTCTCCAGCACCACAGTTCAAAGGCCTCAATTCTTTGGCACTCAGTCTTTTTTATGGTCCAACTTTCACTGCCATACATTGCAACTGGGAAGACCATAGCCTTGACTATATGCACTTTTGTTGACAGGGTGATATCTCTGCTTTTTAGTGTGCTGTCTAGATTTGCCATGGCTTTCTTCCCCAGGAGCAAGTGTCTTTTAATTTCTTGGCTACAGTCCCCATCTGCAGTGATCTTGGAGCCCAGGAAAATAAAATTTGTCACTACCTCCATTTCTTCCCCATCTATTTGCCAGGAATTGAGAGGGCCGGATGCCATGATCTTGGTTTTCTTAATGTTAAGTTTCAACCCAAGTTTTGCACTCTCCTTCTTCACCCGCAACAAGAGGCTCTTTAGTTCTTCTTCACTTTCTGCCATTAGAGTGGTATCATCTGCATATCTTAGGTTGTTGATATTTCTTCCGGCAATCTTAATTCCAACTTTTGACTCATCTAGCCCTGCCTTTCATGATGTGCTCTGCACATAAGTTAAATAGGCAGGGTGACAGTATACAGCCTTGCCAGACTCCTTTCCCAATTTTGATCCAATCAGTGGTTCCATGTCCAGTTCTCACTGTTGCTTCTAGGCCCACGTATAGGTTTTTCAAGAGACAAATAAGATGGTCTGGATGACTTCCGGTGGTAACGCCACACGAATGGTGGCTTTTTTCAGCTGCCCGTCCTGAGGTTTCGTCAGAACCGCAGAGTCAGTGAAAGTCAGCTGTCCCGCAGCTTGTAAACCTCCCCCTCGGGAGAAGAAGGGGAGGTGAGCTTTCCTCGGGTAGAGGTAGAGCTCCCCTAGACCCCCAGAAATATCTGGGGGTTGGAGGGTGAGAGCTCCCTCAGAGCCCGAGGCTTTCTCCGAATCCAGGACGCCTTTGCTCTGAGCTGATGGGGCGAAGCTAGATGCCACATCCACATCTGCTGATTATAGCGATCTGTGATTGATTTGAAAGCAGACAGAGCTGATCAGGAGGAGATAAATTTGCAAGTATTTGGAACTTTAACTTGGGGAGTATTAATCTTCTCCATACCCTAATTTGATTTTGAAAGGGAAAAGATGGCGCCGGAATGTTTTTCTTTTGTTTTTTGAAAGAACAAAGCGTGAAAAAAGAGATATATTTTGTAACAAAATTTTGAATAACATATTGGATTTTTGTGTATTTGAGATTTTTTAAAGTTTTTAAAGATTTTTCTGGGACTTTATTTATCTTGAAGTGCAGAGGGAAAGTGAAAGCGATAAGGGAAAGTGAATTTTAACAAGCAGGAAAATGGCTTCAAGACGGCAGGGAATTCCTGTTGTTCCTAAAAGTTCAATTTCCTCTCCTGTAATACAGCCTGCAATGCAATCCACATCGAAGCCCAAATCTCCTCCACCTTCTCCCCCACCACCTGCATTTACACTTAAGGATTTGCAGGATGCTTTGAAGCTTCAAGCTCAACAAACAGCTCAACAAATAAAGGAGGAGATGGCTGATCTTTTTGAGAGTAAAAATAGAGAGATGAGAGAAGACATATTGCTTGCACTCCAAGGGTTGGCAACACACATTGAATGTTTAGATGATCGTGTGGATGAGGTTGTGGAAAATAGTGCAAAATTAGAAAGCAGAATTGCCACAGTTGAAAATAAAATTGATAGAACGGAGGATGAGGTGACTATCTCACAATATAGAGACATGGAATTTGCCTTGAGAATAAGAGGATTGAAAGAGAACCCACGTGAAGACTTGAAGGAGGAGGTAGCAAAAGATATACCTCCCGTTTTGAGATGTGATCCTGAGGAATTATCAAGAGAGGTGGATAAAATATTTAGGGTTAATTCTTGGATTGCGAGGCAGAAAATTTTACCTAGAGATGTGGTGATTTATTTTTCTAAGACAGGGGTGTCAAACTCAATTTCATTGAGGGCCGCATCAGCATTGCGGTTGCCCTCAAGGGACCGGGTGGGTATGGCCTGTGTGGGCGTGGCCTACTGGGTGGGCGTGGCTAGAGTGCATATGGCCTACTGGGTGGGCATGGCCAGCTCTACATCGTTCGCATCAAGGGTGCCTATGGGGCCTGGGCAGGATTGGGACAGATCTGAGGGTCTCTGGCAGAAGGAGGGTCTCTGGGCCGGGGCCAAGGCAGTGGGGGCCATTCCCTCACTGTTTCCAGGATGGCTTCGCGGGCCACATGAAAGCACTTCGCGGGCCAGATCTGGCCCCCGGGCCCTGTGTTTGACATGTCTGTTCTAAGAGGTCACTCCGAAATGCAATTATCCAGGCCTTTTATCAACAGTGATTTCAAATGGCAGGTCAGGATATTATAATTTTAAAAGAAATACCTCCAAAAATTTTGAGAAAGAGAAAAGATTTTGGTTTCCTGTCTGAAGAGCTTAAAAATCGACAGATTCAGTTCAGATGGGAGATACCTATCGAAATGCTGGTGAATTATGCAGGGACACGATATCGACTTAACACGATTTCAAAGGCAAAAGATTTTTATATTCATGTCCTGAAAGCAGGTTCACCACCATCTCCACGACTTGGGAGAAAAGAAGAAAAGTTGGAAGATAAACAGCAAACTGAAGGAGCAATGTCATTGGTTGCTGGAGAGGCACAGCAGGCTGAGTCTACTGAACAGTTTTTGGTGTTAAAGGATGATCCAAGGGAGCAGAGAATGACACGGGCTGCATATAAACGTAAAGAAAAGGAGCAATTGAAACAGAAGATAGATTCTGGTTCTACAATACAAGGCCCTATTACTACTGAGGCGGTGGGAGGAGCAAGACCAAAGAGACCAACTGAGGATCTTCAGGCATTGTTCTATAGGCTTCAGGTCGCAAAGAATGACGACAAAGTTCCTGACTTGGAATGTTAATGGCCTGAATTCACCACAAAAAAGAAAGAAAGTATTTCATTACCTGAAGCAACATAAAAATGATATTGTTTGCTTATAAGAAACTCATATTTGTGCGAAAGATCAAAGGTATTTGATTAATTCCCAACTGGGATTACATTTTATTGCATCTGCTCCAGATAAAAAGAGTGGAGTGGTTATCTACTCAAGAAAAGACTTACCAGTTAGATTAATTGAGACTGATATACAAGGAAGATATGTTATGCACCTAATCAACAGCAAAGGAAGTTTTATAAGCTTTTACATGACAAAATAACTCAATTGGATTATAAACCTGTTATTATGATGGGTGACTGGAATGGTGTTTTGGACTCATGTAAGGATAAGGAGGGATCTTTTAAAAATACCCCTAATCATTCTAAACTGCCTAAAGCCTTTTTTGATTTGAAAGATGATTTGGAATTAAGAGATATTTGGCGGAAGCAAAATTTGGAGGACAGAGACTTTACCTTCTTTTCAGACAGGCATCAATCGTTTTCCAGAATTGATTTTTTTTAATTACTAATGATCTTTTTTCTAGGGTTAAAAAGGTCAAGATTTTTTCCAGAACACTATCGGATCATAGTCCGGTATGGATGGAGTTGTTTAATGAAGATGGGATTAGAAGATCTTGGAGATTGAATGAAAATTTATTTAGATATGATGAGTTCTCAGAGAAATGTGGGGAACATTTGAAAGATTTTTTTGCTTTGAATATGCATAAAGGTACTTCGATTGAAATGGTTTGGGATGCTAGTAAAGCTTATATGAGAGGGGTTTTGATTTATATGCATAATAGACATAGGCGTAAGCAGATGCAAAAATGTAAAGAGTTGGAAGAAGAAATTAAGTTGAAAGAGAAAGCTCTTATTTTGAACCCATTAAATAAGAGAGTAAGGGATTCAATAAATTTGCTGAAAGAGTGATTTAATATGTTAATGGCGGATCAGGTTGCAACTAACTTGCGGTATGTGAAACATAATACTTTTTATAATGCAAATAAACCTGGTAGGTGGTTAGCTTATCAATTAAGGAAAAAACAGAAATTACGCACTATAGAGAAAATAGAATATAAGGGTAAAGAGGTTTATCAACAAAATTTGATTAAAAAGGTTTTTTTAGATTTTTATGCAAATTTATATGCTAGTGAGAATACACAAGCTTTAGATATAGATAAGTATTTACAGGAAGCACATATTCCTACGCTCTCAAATGAGCAATGGGAGGAGATGAATCGATTAATCACTTCTGAGGAAATCATTTCAGCAATTAAACAGTTAAAATTGGGTAAGGCTCCTGGTACAGATGGGTTATCAGCAACTTATTATAAATTATTATTTGCAGAGATGGTAGAACCGTTAACGGAATTATTTAACAATATCCAGGCTGGAGGGGTGGTGCCTCTGTCCTGGAGAAGGGCTTTTATAATCGCTGATTCCAAAGGAGGAGCAAGGTCCCACTCAACCAAAGAATTATAGACCTATATCGCTTTTAAATATAGATTATAAGATTTTTGCAAAAATATTGGCAAATAGATTAATGCAGGTTTTGAAACAAATGATTCACAGTGATCAGTCTGGATTTATAACTGGAAGACATATGAAATATAATGTAAGACAAATTGTAAATTTAATAGAGTATTTGGATAAGAACAACCAAGTCCCTGCGGCACTGATATTTTTAGATGCTGAAAAAGCGTTTGATCAATTGAATTGGCAATTTTTATTGAAAGTTGTTGATAAGATGAATTTTGGGGATACATTTTTGCAATCTATTAAGGCTATATATCAACAACAATTGGCACAAATTATAATCAATGGGGGATTAACAGATGCATTTAAAATTGAAAAAGGTACAAGACAGGGATGCCCCCTTTCACCACTGTTGTTTGTTTTAACATTGGAGATTTTATTGATTAAAATTCGTGTATCAACTAAAATAAGGGGAATAAAAATAAAGCAGAATGATGATAGGTTAAGAGCATTTGCGGATGACTTGGTTGTTACACTATCTCAACCGACTCAATCGGTTACAGATTTAATGGAAATTATAACTCAATATGGGAAAGTTTCTGGTTTTAAGATAAATAATTATAAGAGTAAAATATTATCTAAAATATGACTATGAATGAAAAAGAAAAGTTAGTAAAACTAACGGGTTTTGAAATAGTGAAAAAGGTTAAATATTTGGGAGTATATATTTCAGCTTCAAATGTGAAATTATATAAGAACAACTATGAGATATTATGGCAAAAAGTACAAAAGGAGTTAGATAGTTGGAAAAAATTACAATTATCTCTGTTGGGGAGAATTGCAGCTGTTAAAATGTGCAGAATTTGAGTTTCTTTTTTTTCCAAACGATACCTATATTGAAAAAGGATGCGAATTTGGATGAGTGGCAAAAGGGTATTAATAAATTTATTTGGGTAGGCAAAAGACCCGAGAGTTAAATTTAAGATTTTACAAGATGTACGGGAAAGAGGAGGACTTAAAGTGCCTAATTTGAAATTATATTATGATGCAGTTGTTTTATCAGCGGTTAGTGACTGGCTTAATTTAACAAATGAAAGATTACTTTACCTTGAGGGATGGGTGGCATGCATATTTAGTTTATGATAAAAAAGTGGATAAGGCATTTAAATCTCACATTTTAAGAAGCGCCTTATTGTGCATATGTAAAAAAATATTATTATAAGTTAAATTATAAAATACCAATTTGGGGGATTCCCGGGCATGCGATAGAGGGTGTATCTGTGGGTGTGAGTTTGGATATGACTTTATATAAGGAGTTACTTAGATGGATAGGGAATGGTTGGCAATTAAAATCATTAGGTGAGTTAAAACAAGAAAATATCATACAGTCTTGGTTTCAATATACTCAATTGCAAACGAGGTGGAAGATAGATCAGAAAATTGGTATTACATTAACTGATGAAAATTTGGTAAAACAAAGATCAAAACCGAGTGCATATAAAGAGAATATACAATGCTTTAATAGAATTGGATTCTGAAACAGAATTAATTAAAGATTGTATGATAACGTGGGCTCAAAATATTCAAGAACCAATTTCATTGGATACATGGGAGGTAATTTGGGTTAGAAATGTGAAATTTACCCAGGCTCAAAATTTAAGAGAAAACTTTTATAAAATGTTTTATAGATGGCATTTGGATCCCAAAAAATTGTCCTGCATGTATCCTAACGTACAGCCCAAATGTTGGAGATGTGGTAATTTGGATGCTACCTATTATCATATATGGTGGACTTGTAGAAATGTTAAAGTTTTTTGGATTAAAATTTGGTGGAATATTCAAAAGATTTTTAAGAGAAAGATAAAATTTTCTCTACAATTGTTTTTATTGGGTATTGTTATAGATTGTGATACTAAAGAAACAAATTTGATGTTGAATTTGATAACAGCAGCACGGTTATTGGTGGGACAATATTGGAAGAAACATAGTTTGCCTACTATAGAAGATTGGTCACTTCAGGTGTCAAATTTGGCAAAAATGGCTAAGATTTCTGCTTATTTGAAGGATCATTCACAAGAAAGATACATTTCGGTCTGGAGAAGATGGATAGATTATATTCAGAACAAATAGGGGACTAAAAAGTTTCATCTAGCTTATGAATAAATTATAGAATGATATTATTAATATTAGTTTGTTTTTATGGTATTTTTATTAGTTTTTATTATATTTTATTATTATTTTTATTATTAGTATTGTTTAATAATATGGATATTATTTTGTTTTTATGTTATTATTATGTTTACTTTTATCTTGTTTGTGTTTATGTTAAAGGGGAGTTAAAGTGCGTTAGGAACTTGGTTACATATATAGTTGGTTAATGTTATTTAGATTTTGATTGTTATTTTTGTAACCCTGTATTCAGTTCTGGGAAGTGGGGGAGGGGGAGGGGGGTGGTTTTGGGATTGGGGTTTGTATTGTAACTTTTATAAAACTTTTTAATAAAAAAAATATGGTCTGGTACACCCATCTCTTTAAGAACTTGCCACAGTTTGTTATGATCCACACAATCAAAGGCTTTAGCATAGTCAATGAAGCAGAAGTAGATGTTTTTCTGGAACTCTCTAGCTTTCTCCATGATCCAGCGTATGTTGGCAATTTGATCTATAGTTCCTCTGCCTCTTCGAAATCCTGCCTGTACTTCTGGTAGTTCTCGATCCACATACTGCTGGAGTCTAGCTTGTAGGATTTTAAGCATAACTTTCCTAGCATGAGAAATGAGTGCAATGGTGCGATAGTTTGAACATTCTTTGGGAGTGCCTTTCTTTGGAATTGGAATGTAAACTGATCTTTTCCAATCCTGTGGCCACTGTTGAGTTTTCCAAATTTGCTGGCAAATTGAGTGTAGCACTTTTACTGCATCGTCTTTTAAGATTTTGAATAGCTCAGCTGGAATACTGTCAGAGGAACTAGAGATCAAATTGCCAACATACACTGGATCATGAAGAAAACTAGAGAGTTCCAGAAAAACATCTACTTCTGCTTCTTTGACTATGCTAAAGCCTTTGATTGTGTGGATCATAACAAACTGTGGCAAGTTCTTAAAGAGATGGGTATACCAGACCATCTTATTTGTCTCTTGAGAAACCTATATGTGGGCCAAGAAGCAACAGTGAGAACTGGACACGGAAGCACTGATTGGTTCAAAATTGGGAAAGGAGTCTGGCAAGGCTATATACTGTCACCCTGCCTATTTAACTTATATGCACACTTCACATTCTAGGATGTCTGGCTCGAGGTCAGTGACCACCTCATTGTGATTATCAGGGACATTAAGCTCATTCTTGTATAGTTCTTCTGTGTAATTTTGCCACCTCTTCTTAATCTCTTCTGCCTCTGTTAGGTCCCTGCCATTTTGGTCCTTTATCATGCCCATTTTTGCATGAAACGTTCCCTTCATCACTCCAATTTTCTTGAAAAGATCTCTGGTCCTCCCTATTCTATTGTTTTCTTCTATTTCTTTGCACTGTTCATTTAAGAAGGCATTCTTATCTCTTCTAGCTATTCTCTGGAATTCTGCATTCAATTGGGTGTATCTTTCTTTTTCTCCCTTGCCTTTTGCTTCTCTCCTTTCCTCAGCTATTTGCAAAGCTTCCTCAGACAGCCATTTTGCTTTCTTGCATTTCTTTTTCTTTGGGATAGTTTTGGTTGCTACCTCTTATAGAATATTGTGAACCTCTGTCCATAGTTCTTCAGGCACTCTGTCTATCAGATTTAATTCCTTAAATCTATTTGTCACCTCTACTCTATATTCAACAGGGATATGATTTAGTTCATACCTGAGCGGCCTAGTGCTTTTCCCTACTTTCTTCAGTTTAAGCCGAAATTTTGCAACAAGAAGCTCATGGTCTGAGCCACAGTCAGCTCCTGGTCTTGTTTTTACTGACTGTATAGAGCTTCTCCATCTTTGGCTGCAGATCATATAGACAATCTGATTTCTTTGTTGACCGTCTGGTGATGTCCATGTGTAAAGCCTCTCTTGTGTTGTTGTAAAAGAGTGTTTGCTATGACCATCGTATTCTCTTGACAAAATTCTATCAGCCTGTGCCCTGCTTCATTTTGTGCTCCAAGGCCAAACTTGTCTGTTATTCTGGTTATCTTTTGGCTTCCTACTTTAGCATTCCAATCCCCCATGATGATAAGGACATCATTTTTGGGTGTTAGTTCTATAAGGTGCTGTAGGGCTTCATAGAACCGGTCAATTTCATCCTCTTCAGCACCGGTGGTTGGGGCATAGACTTGGACTACTGTGATATTGAATGGTTTGCCTTGAATTCGAACTGAGATCATTCTGTCATTTTGAGGATTGTATCCCAGTATTGCTTTTCCTACTCTTTTATTGACTATGAAGGCTACTCCATTTCTTCTGAGGGATTCTTGCCTCCAGTAGTATACCTGATGGTCATCTCAATTAAATTCACCCATTCCTGTCCATTTTAGTTCGCTGATACCTAAGATGTCGATGTTCAGCCTTGTCATCTCTTGTTTGACCACATCCAGCTTTCCTTGATTCATGGATCTTACATTCCTGGTTCCTATGGAGAAAAAATCTTTACAGCATCGGACTTTCCTTTCACCACCAGACACATCCACAGCTAAGCGTTCTTTCGGCTTTGGCCCAGTCGCTTCATTCTTTCTGTCGCTACTAGTACTAGCCCTCTGCTCTTCCCCAGTAGCATATTGGACGCCTTCCGACCTGAGGGGCTCATCTTCCAGCATCATATCGTATTGCCTTTTGGTACTGTTCATGGCGTTTTCATGGCAAAGATACTGGGTTGCCATTTCCTTCTCCAATGGATCACGTTTTGTCAGAACTCTCTGCTATGACCTTTCCGTCTTGGGTGGCCCTGCACGGCATAGCTCATAGCTTCATTGAATTACGCAAGCCCCTTTGCCATGACAAGGCAGTAATCCATGAAGGGATTTATAAGTACATATTTAAGGCGCTTACTTGTCCCAGCTTCTGCCAACCTAGCAGTTCGAAAGCACGTAAAAATGCAAGTAGAAAAATAGGAACCACCGCAGTGGGAAGGTAACAGCGTTCCGTGCGCCTTTGGCGTCTAGTCATGCCGGCCACATGACCACGGAGACGTCCTCGGACAAGCGCTGGCTCTTCGGCTTTGAAACGGAGATGAGCACCGGCCCCTAGAGTCGGAAACGACTAGCACGCATGTGCGGGGGAACCTTTACCTTTACCTTTTATTTAAATTTAAAAGTAACTATGAAATAAAGAAATCTATGTTGCTTATTCACTGAAATTTCTTTTACATACTCTTTAGGTTTAGGTAGATTCATTCATACATTCCTTTGAAGTTAAATGTTTCATGTTTTATGCTTTACTGCAGAAAAATCAGGTGGTTTTTTCTTCTTCTCCTATTCAGGAAGTCCAAAACAATCTCTGAATTCTTCAATTTGGCACAGAATACAAGAACCTTTCATTGATTTTTAAAAAAAAATGGTAAATAAATGGGACTTGTCAAAAATTGATTGTCTGATTGAAAATTTAAATTTAATGTAAAGAAGGCTTTTATGACAGATTTAAGTCACAGAAAGGTGAACCTATATTATTGGTGGCAAGCAATTAATTTGGTCCTGTCAGTTTTTGTTTGTTTGTTTTGCATCTCAGATTTTTTTACAGATTTTTTTGTAATTTGTCACAGATGATGCCATTGTTCAGAACAAAAAGAACTACAGAAAGACTTGAGTCAAGATTTCAAGGGAAGGTTTGGTTAAGTATACAGTAGCAAACATGCACTTGTCCAGGTAACTTATCTATTTAATCTTCTCTCAAGATAACAGTAACATGTTCCCAGCAATTTTAAAATATACCACTAATCTTCCTCAATAATAGGAAAGGTTTACAGAGGTCCACATGTGAGTGAGTTGCTTAAAATATTGGCATAACCAGCTTTTCTCAAGAGGCCCTGCGGTTCTGTGAGAGGTCACAGAAGGAGTTCCTTGAGAGATCGTGACTGGAAAAAATAAAAACATTGGCTTTTTTGAACTTTGTATGTAGATAATCATAATTTGTGGACAGGGCATAAAAAGACCTGAAAAGTACTTCATGGGTAAAATTAGTTTAGCAGTTCTTCCAGAGTAATAAAGGCTAAATTAAGCACTTTCTATGTGATGAGATTCAGTCTATTCTTACTGAGTTCATTTCCTCTGAAGGAAAAAAGAGTAGTCTTTCATGTCACCTAGTGTATCCCTTTAGTCCAGAAAAATATGCATTAGACAACCAATTGAAACTTCTTGACTTGGACCCATACCCAAAATGTCAAGTTTTTTAAGAGGCTGTTCTGTTCCAGCCTATGTGAATCCTTGTTAACTCACAAGGACAAACCCCTCTTCCAACAAGTAGGCTGGAAACGCAGGAAAAACAAACCCCTTTTAATAATATTTACAGACCTGCAAAATATCTCCAAAGCAAAGACAAACAAAATATGATTCAAACGGAGAATTGTCCAAAGGCACACAGAACACAATTCAAACAAAGAATTGTTCACAGGCAAGGCAATCAGAACATGATCCCATGAAATTTGAGTCCTTTGCAAATGGTTGTCTTCTGCAACCAGCACTGCACACACCTTCCCTTTTTATTAAGCGTGGCTTCTCAATGCTTCTCCTTCACCCTTGGAGTTGCCCCATTGCCTCCCTTTGTCCTGCTTTTGTTGCCTGTCAGCATTTGCAAGCGTCTAAGATGTCTTCCAGTTGTGAGTCCTCAGCATCTGACTCAGCTTCCCAGGATAGTTGGGTCTCAGCCTGAACACAAGTGGAAGGGCCAGGCTCTTCATCAGATTGTAAGTCCTGGAGTTCATCAGAGCCTTCATCTGACTCTGATGGGTCTCCAGGCCCCTCCTCCTCCTCTCCTGATTCCCCAGACTCAGCTGCCGAGTCCACTGGCTGGCACCAAATCACAACAGAGGCCTCTGTAGTATATTTTTTCCTCATTCCAAACAAATTTTTATACAAAGTACCTTTTGTGCATAGAAATGTGTTTATGCTAACCTGTTTACTGTTTAACTTTTGAAGATATTAGTAAGGGTAATTAGTCAGAAACTTGATATTTGACTACATATTTATATTCTCAGATAAAGTCACTAAGGCAATCTTGTACATCCAGGTGTGTTATCACTTGCACCACAGAATGTTCCATTTTAGTATTGCTTCTTTAATGAAAATACGGTTTGCCCTGAATTAGTGAGGTTTTTATAAGCAAATTGATCATAGACATTTCAGTGAATGGTTAACATCTGCTCAGATATGACTACTTCCATTATATATTGATTATCTATGTCACTTAGTCTCATCTCTACCTCCATCTCTGTGTAATGTATTAATTCCTCATTTTATTTATTTTTCATTTTGTAGTTATATTTTCTTTTGGTGTTTGATAATAATTCAGTAAGTAAAATATATAAAGTGTCATGGTTCCATCAAAGCCTGAGGAGGAGGAGGAGGAGGAGATAGAGCAGGGGATGGTGCAGGGGGATGGTGCAGTCTATATGGCTCAGGAGGACAAGGCAGTCCCAGTCCATCAGACCTCAGAAAAGTAGACAGGAAAGAAGAAAGGGCCCAAGCTGATCAAGGAAGTGGGTAGGAGACAGAAAGGGCAGGCAGCAGAGCAGAGGAGCTCTGGAGCTCTGGAATGAGCAAATGCTTCCTCTGGCCAATTCCAAGTGCGAAGAATGGAAAGATGGCAGAGTCAGCAAAGTGCAACCTACTCGAGGGTGCCCCAACCCTGCTCATGAGGTTCACCCGGAGAGTAACATTTAAGGAGACGCTATGAGGAGGGGCTTTTGCCAGGAACAAGTGTTTGTCTTTGGATTACACTCCCTTGGCTGTGACTCAAACTCCTTTGCTTTAAAGATTGCTTCTGCCTTGTTTTGAGAACTGTTCTTGGTTTACCCTAGCCCTGAAAATCCTCCCTTCAGATCTGCCTTGCCTTGGATCCCATCTTGTTTCGAGAAGTGCTCTTGGCCTTTTGGTTTGAACTGTGCCCTTGTTTGTGAATTGTGTTTGTCCTGTGTTTCACTGTGCCCTTTAGAAAACTGTTCCTTGTCATGGAATTTTGTCTTCCTCTGAGAACTGCCCTTGCTTTCTCTCTGGACTTGTGCCTTGTGGACTTGGAGGATGCTTTATGAGCTGTTCCTTAGGGGACTGAAAGTGGAGCCTGACTGGTCCATTGAGGATCATTTGTTTAACCCTTTCCAAGAACTCTCTTGAGGCCTGCCTAGTCTTGCCTGTCTGGCTCATAACATATGTAAACAGATAGATGAATGAATGAATGAACCTTTATTGTCAAAGTACAACCATGTATACATTGAGATTGGCTGAGCCTCCCTTTGTGCCCCCCCTCACAACTCACAGTGACAACAAACCCACCATCTTGTTACACCATATGAGCTAATTGCACAACACACCGGCCTCGCAAGTCAATTATACATAAAATTATAAAATTATTTCCCATTCAAAAGCCTGACAGCCCATGGATAGAAACTATTCTTCAGCCTGTTGGTACGGCTGGCTATACTCCTGTATCTCCAACCCGATGGTAGGAGAGTAAAGAGGTACCGACCAGGGTGTGAGTCATCCCTGAGAATTTTTCTCACTCTTCCATGGCAGCAAACCCTGGCGATGTCATCCAGTGGTGTCAGGGGACAGCCCACAATGTTTTGTGCTGTGCTCACCACCCTCTGTAATACTTTCCTATCCACGGCTGTCAGTATAAATAAATAAATTTCATACTGGGAAATAAAGACAACATTGGCAGATAAAATTTTTAGAGAGAGATACAATCCTGGCAATCCCTCACCCACTTTTTATACTTTACTGTTATACCAGATAAACTTCAAGCGTGAAAAGTCCTCTTAAGGTCCAACAATTCTACCTGAACTTGTGTTCCTAGTTTTGCCTATTTGGCAGCAACCCTGCACTTTACACAAGCCTAGAAATGCTTATGAAATGCTGATTAACACTTTATGGCCACCATTCCTATATTTTCACTCAGGAGAAGGGAAAGGAGACACAAGCTAGCCCAGAGATTTCCAGACATGGCTGGCTAAGAAATTTTGGAAGCTGAAGTCCATAAGCTTAAAGTTGCCAGGTTTGGAGATCCCTGCTTTATCCCAACACATGCATATTGTTCTTTATCTCACTTCGATATCCAATATCAATAGCCACTTATTATTGCCATTTATTTAAAGAAGGTCTAAGATCACTATTTTATAAATCTTGAATATGTGAATACATGTTTGGCAAACTCAACTAAAATGACTAACTGTTTCAAGTTTGACAGATGTACAGCCTTAGAGGTGTGAGAAAGCCTTAAGAACATCACTGACTGAAGATGATTGGTGACTCCAGATTTTGCCTTGTTATATTTATAAGTTTTGATGAGTAGTTTAAATAAAGCCTATGATGATAATATTAAAATTGACTAGACAGGAGCCCGGGGTAACCCCTTTCTACAATAATGCAAACATGCCGTTAAACTGAGATACATTTGCTATATGATATTCTAAAAATTAATACAACAGTATTCTCTGCCAAAACCACATTGAGAGCATAGTGCTTAATACCAAAATTTAAATCTGTTAAATGAAATGCATTAAAACATCTTAAGACCAAGATATTGGACAAATTTCAAACTATTGTAAAGATAGATATTAATGTTGATAACCAGCAAATGATAACCTGTTAGAGGAAACAATTTAATCATCCATAACTGCATGAAGATCTCACAATCTATACAGCTAGATCTCCCTGCCACTGATTTAAACCTGGAAAACAATCCCTAATACCCACTCTAAGAGATTTTTTAAAAAATAACAACAAAATCTTTTGTTCAAGTATACAGTATTCTTAAATTTCAATATTTAAGAAAAACAAAATAACTTAATCCACCCTTCATAATTAGTTCATTAGGGACTAAGTTATTCATTCAAACTACAATAGTGCACAATAATTTACATTTTAAATACTTCCTAGGAATATGGCAGAAGCTAAATGAGCAAACTAAAACAAAACATCTAAAAAGTGTGGAGGTTAAAGATCTGTCTCTTCAGTTGTTTTAAAAGCATATACTTCCTATCACAAACTGTGTGTAACATAAGCCTCAATTCAATGAGATACAGCTGTACAAATATAATACTGTAACTGAATCTTGCTTTTTTCCCCTTCATTTTTTTATATTGTGAAAAGTTCAAGGAAAAGAATCTATGATGATTTTCCATTCTGCTCTTATTCACGTGAGGGTCAAAAGTGAAGGTTAAATGATATTCAGAAAGAATTACTAATAATCCTTTTTATTACTTAACTGTATTCAATTAATCCAGCAAAACAACAACAAATTATGTTCTTCATTTTAAATACATTAAACAGTCAGCTGGGAAAATTAGTGTGTTTAAAAATCCCAGTATGAAAGGCTATGCACAGGTGGGAATGTGCTATATATGAGTTTGAGTTCCAACTGCTGTAATGTTTTCCACTATTAATTTAGAAAACAAATGATTAGTTAAAATATACAGCAAAAAAATCACTAATATATTTTGTTTCAATCAAACAACACATTAACTATTTCATACAATAGACATGTCCACTGAGTTTGATTTGATTCATTTTAAATTATTAAAAAAAGCAGCTAGCTTTAACTGGGCTAAAAAATCTTTCTAACCAAAGTTAAATTTTTAATTTTGATTTTATTACACAAATGGCAATCTTCCAGGCAAAATTAATTTTCAAATTCTGCACATTTATTGGTTACTTTAAGGATATTTTGCATATCAAAACATTGTTGTTTGATAACTTGATTAAAATATACACCACAGCAGACTTTGCTTTCTATCCCAACCTTAATATAAATATTAGAAGAATATAATTTTCAAATGAGATGAATAAAATACAGCATGGTTTTATTTCAGAATCTTTATTTAATCCAATCTGTCAGATGTCAAATATTTCCACTATTTTTGAAGTAAAAAATTTGTATAGTATTCATGTTATGATTGCTTAATGAATCTGACTTCCCCATTGAATTTGCTTGTCATCACAAAAGGTGATCACATGATCCCACGACACTCCAGCCTTCATAAATACAAGTCAGTTGCCAAGCATCCAAATTTTGATCATGTGACCACGGGGATGTTAAAATGGCCATTAAATGTGAAAAATGGTCATAAGTCACTTTTTTCAGTTTCAACTTTGCATAGTCACTAAATGAATGGTTGGAACTGCAGGATTAGGTCCACATAGGTAGTTGACATCGATTTGTTTGCACATTATCAAAATAAATTGAGCAATAAAGGCAGAACCTGTGGTGTTGGCATGGAACAGTTTCACAAAAAAGCCTTCTGCTAAATATTATGCACATGAGAAAAATTGACCATTATTGGCGAATACTCAACATAGCCATTATGTCTGCACTCAAGATATTGCTCTCAAAATTCCAAATAATCTTTGTGAAACAAAACAATTATTCTAATAGACATTATACAGTAAAAGACAATCCCTCTAAAACAGGGGTGTCAAACTCGCAATGTCACTTGACGTGTTGTGATGTATCACAACTTTTTTTCCATTGCCGGCAATGGGGTGGGCACAGTTTCAGCATGACGCATCCAGCCCGTGGGCTGGCAGTTTGACACCCCTGCTCTAAAAAGTTTAGAAAGATCAATTAGATCCAAATAAAGATACTAATACACAGTGACTGGGATTGTGAAATAATATTTTTATCAGCTATGCTCTTGTCAGTTCCAATGCATCTCCAGGACACAAACCAATGGGTACCTTTTTGCCAATATGGTAAGACACACATTTGTTTTGAGAACAATAAGAGTTATTGTTTAATTTTTTTCCGGTTCGCGCACACGGTGCTTCTGGACGTTCAGGGACAGTCTGTCTCCTGCCGTCTGTTTCTTTCTTCTTTGGAGGACCCTGAAAAGGGTCAAAAATCACCCTGGAGGGGTGACTACTGAGAGGAGGACTTCCCTGCAAACGCAGAAGGGCGGCAGCCCTCCGCTGGAATCTGGAATCATCTCCTTTGGCCCAAAGAAGAGACCAGCCATAAAGATGGCTGATCACTAAGCCGTTCCCTACCGAAAGCCAAAAATACTACCTAGCACTACGAAGCAATCTAGAGGACCTGGGTGAGCTTTTACCTTTCCTATTCCCTTAAAAATCTTCCTGTGGGACTTTTCTGAAAATTTTCTTCCTCATTTTTTGAGAAAACGGTGAATATCTACTTTGGGAACAAAGCTTAAAGCCTCAAAGTTACTTTTGTTGTTGTTGTTAGTTGCGAAGTCGTGTCCGACCCATCGCGACCCTATGGACAATGTTCCTCCAGGCCTTCCTGTCCTCTACCATCTTCTGGAGTCCATTTAAGCTCACGCCTACTGCTTCAGTGACTCCATCCAGCCACCTCATTCTCTGTCGTCCCCTTCTTCTCTTGCCCTCAACCTTTCCCAGCATTAGGCTCTATTCCAGTGAGTCCTTCCTTCTCATTAGGTGGCCAAAGTATTTGAGTTTTAGCTTCAGGATCTGGCCTTCTAAAGAGCAGTCAGGGTTGATCTCCTCTAGGACTGACCGGTTTGATCGCCTTGCAGTCCAAGGAACTCGCAGGAGTCTTCTCCAGCACCATAGTTCAAAGGCTTCAATTCTTTGGCGCTCAGCCTTTCTTATGGTCCAGCTTTCACTGCCATACATTGCAACTGGGAAGACCATAGCCTTGACTATACGCACTTTTGTTGACAGGGTGATGTCTCTGCTTTTTAGAGTGCTGTCTAGATTTGCCATGGCTTTCCTCCCAAGGAGCAAGCGTCTTTTAATTTCTTGGCTACAGTCCCCATCTGCAGTGATCTTGCAGCCCAGGAAAATAAAATCTGTCACTACCTCCATTTCTTCCCCATCTATTTGCCAGGAATTGAGAGGGCCGGATGCCATGATCTTGGTTTTCTTAATGTTTAGTTTCAACCCAGGTTTTGCACTCTCCTTCTTCACTCGCAACAAGAGGCTCTTTAGTTCCTCTTCACTTTCTGCCATTAGAGTGGTATCATCTGTATATCTTAGGTTGTTGATGTTTCTTCCAGCAATCTTAATTCCAACTTTTGATTCATCTAGCCCTGCCTTTCTCATGATGTGCTCTGCATATAAGTTAAATAGGCAAGGCGACAGTATACAGCCTTGCCGGACTCCTTTCCCAATTTTGAACCAATCAGTGGTTCCGTGTCCAGTTCTCACTGTTGCTTCTTGGCCCGCATATAGGTTTCTCAAGAGACAAATAAGATGGTCTGGTATGCCCATCTCTTTAAGGACTTGCCACAGTTTGTTATGATCCACACAATCAAAGGCTTTAGCATAGTCAATGAAGCAGAAGTAGATGTTTTTCTGGAACTCTCTAGCTTTCTCCATGATCCAGCGTATGTTAGCAATTTGATCTCTAGTTCCTCTGCCTCTTCGAAATCCTCCCTGTACTTCTGGTAGTTCTCGATCCACATACTGCTGGAGTCTAGCTTGTAGAATTTTAAGCATAATTTTACTAGCATGAGAAATGAGTGCAATGGTGCGATAGTTTGAACATTCTTTGGCACTGTCTTTCTTTGGAATTGGAATATAAACTGATCTTTTCCAATCCTGTGGCCATTGTTGAGTTTTCCAAATTTGCTGGCAAATTGAGTGTAGCACTTTTACTGCATCATCTTTTAAGATTTTGAATAGCTCAGCTGGAATACTGTCACCTCCACTAGCTTTGTTGTTGCTCAGCTTTTCTAAGGCCCACTTTACTTCACATTCTAGGATGTCTGGCTCGAGGTCAGTGACCACCTCATTGTGATTATCAGGGACATTAAGCTCATTCTTGTATAGTTCTTCTGTGTAATTTTGCCACCTCTTCTTAATCTCTTCTGCCTCTGTTAGGTCTCTGCCATTCTGGTCCTTTATCATGCCCATTTTTGCATGAAACGTTCCTTTCATGTCTCCAATTTTCTTGAAAAGATCTCTGGTCCTCCCTATTCTATTGTTTTCTTCTATTTCTTTGCATTGTTCATTTAAGAAGGCATTCTTATCTCTTCTAGCTATTCTTTGGAATTCTGCATTTAATTGGGCGTATCTTTATTTTTCTCCCTTGCCTTTCGCTTCCCTCCTTTCCTCAGCTATTTGCAAAGCTTCCTCAGACAGCCATTTTGCTTTCTTCCATTTCTTTTTCTTTGGGATGGTTTTGGTTGCTACCTGTTGTACAATGTTGCAAACCTCTCTCCATAGTTCTTCAGGCACTCTGTCTATCAGATCTAATTCCTTAAATCTATTTGTCACCTCTACTGTATATTCAACAGGGATATGATTTAATTCATACCTGACTGGCCTAGCGCTTTTCCCTACTTTCTTTAATTTAAGCCTAAACTTTGCAACAAGAAGCTCATGGTCTGAGCCACAGTCAGCTCCTGGTCTTGTTTTTACTGACTGTATAGAGCTTCTCCATCTTTGGCTGCAGAGCATATAGTCAATCTGATTTCTGTGTTTACCGTCTGGTGATGTCCATGTGTAGAGCCGTCTCTTGGGTTGTTGGAAAACAGTGTTTGCTATGACCATCGTATTCTCTTGACAAAATTCTATCAGCCTGTGCCCTGCTTCATTTTGTACTCCAAGGCCAAACTTGCCTGTTATTCCAGTTATCCTTTGGCTTCCTACTTTAGCATTCCAATCCCCCATGATGATAAGGACATCATTTTTGGGTGTTAGTTCTATAAGGTGCTGTAGGGCTTCATAGAACCAGTCAATTTCATCCTCTTCAGCACCGGTGGTTGGGGCATAGACTTGGACTACTGTGATATTGAATGGTTTGCCTTGGATTCAAACTGAGATCATTCTGTCATTTTGAGCATTGTGTCCCAGTATTGCTTTTCCTACTCTTTTATTGACTATGAAGGCTACTTCATTTCTTCTGAGGGATTCTTGCCCGCAGTAGTATACCTGATGGTCATCTGAATTAAATTCACCCATTCCTGTCCATTTTAGTTCGCTGATACCTAAGATGTCGATGTTTAGTCTTGTCATCTCTTGTTTGACCACGTCCAGCTTTCCTTGATTCATGGATCTTACATTCCAGGTTCCTATGGAGAAAAAATCTTTACAGCATCGGACTTTCCTTTCACCACCAGACATATCCACAGCTGAGCGTCCTTTCGGCTTTAGCGCAGTCGCTTCATTCTTTCTGGCGCTACTAGTACTAGCCCTCTGCTCTTCCCCAGTAGCATATTGGACGCCTTCCAACCTGAGGGGCTCATCTTCCAGCGTCATATCGTTTTGCCTTTTGGTACTGTCCATAGGGTTTTCATGGCAAAGATACTGGAGTGGGTTGCCATTTCCTTCTCCAGTGGATCACGTTTTGTCAGAACTCTCTGCTATGACCTTTCCGTCTTGGGTGGCTCTACACGGGATAGCTCATAGCTTCATTGAATTACGCAAGCCCCTTCACCACGACAAGGCAGTAATCCATGAAGGGGCTCAAAGTTACTAAAGAAATCCAATTAATGCAGCAAAGAATCTAAACAATTTCAGCATTTTTTTTTTACTAAAAAGCTTCTATTTGTTGCTATTCTCTCTTTAAACTGTGAATTAAAGAAAAAATTTGGGGTAATTCTACAAAAGTTCTATAATAATTTGGAAAAAGAAAAAAAAACACACCAAAATCTCTTACATTGCATGTTAAATGTTATTGATGACATCTTGTGGTGAAACCTGGTGCAGCAAGTAAATTTCCTTCTGTTGTGAAAGCTGTCTGAATAACAGAGCTGTCCTTGAAGATAAGTTTGGGAACACCTGGCACTGAATACAACTCTTCAGGAGGTGGAAAATCTTTGACTATTATTAAAACAGCCTCCATGGAAGATTTAACTGCAGGTTCGCCTGGTGCACCAGTTGCGACCCTACCTGGACCTAGATGCCCTACGCACAGTCACTCATGTGCTCGTGACCTCCCATTTAGACTACTGCAATGCTCTCTACATGGGGCTGCCCTTGAGGACCACTCGGAGGCTTCAACTGGTGCAGAATGCAGCCACGCGAGTTGTGATGGGGGTTTCCCGATACTCCCATGTATACTCCGCGAGCTGCATTGGCTTCCGGTTGCCCTCCGGGTGAGATTCAAGGTGCTGGTAATGACCTATAAAGCCCTAAATGGCTTGGGTCCGGGATATCTGGACTGGTCTGATGGGTTAGGGCATGGGTCGGCAACCCGCAGCTCCGGAGCCGCATGCGGCATTTTGAGCCATCTCCTGCGGCTCCCAGTCGCCCGGTGCGTGCGCACCTCTCCGAACGGGAGGAGGTGCGCATGCACCACTCCAAAGGTTTGGAGAGCTGCGCGCGCACCTCTCTCGCACCTCCGCCTGAACACCTGTTTGGAAACCGCTGTTCGGGCGGAGCTGCACGCGCACCTCTCCAAAAGTTTGGAGAGGTGCGCGTGCAGCTCCGCCCGAACACCCGTGTCGAGACCTGCTGGTTTTCGGGCGGCAGTTTGGAGGTCCCGGGGGTGGCTCCAGCCATGCCTGGGCTGAAGGCGGGGCCGCAACCCAGCGCCCGTCACCATGAAGACCCATTGCTGCTGGCGTGCAGGTGCATCCACCGGCAACAGCAGGTCTCCAAACCGCTGTTCGGGCGGAGCTACGCGCACACCTCTCCAAAGGTTTGGAGAGGTGCACGCGTAGCTCCGCCCGAACACCCATGTCGAGACCTGCTGGTGTTCGGGCGGCAGTTTGGAGGTCCCAGGGGTGGCTCCAGCGACGCCCGGGCTGAAGGCGGCGCCGCAACCCAGCTCCCGTCACCACGGAGACCCGTTGCCGCTGGCGTGCAGGTGCGTCCACCGGCAACAGCAGGTCTCCAAACCGCTGTTCGGGTGGAGGTGCGCACGCAGCTCCGCCTGAACACCCATGTCGAGACCTGCTGGTATTCGGGCAGCAGTTTGGAGGTCCTGGGGGTGGCTCCGGCGACGCCCAGGCTGAATGCGGCGCCGCAACCCAGCTCCCGTCACCACAGAGACCCGTTGCCACTGGCGTGCAGGTGCATCCACCGGCAACAGCAGGTCTCCAAACCGCTGTTTGGGCGGAGGTGCGCACGCAGCTCCACCCGAACACCCATGTCGAGACCTGCTGGTGTTTGGGCGGCAGTTTGGAGGTCCCGGGGGTGGCTCCGGCGACGCCCGGGCTGAAGGCAGCGCCGCAACCCAGCGCCCATCACCACAGAGACCCGTTGCCGCTGGCTTGCAGGTCCGTCCACATAAAAAAAAGTGGAACTGCGCGCGTGTATCCACGTGTGCGCATGTGCAAAAAACATTTCGCGCATGCGCAAAACATTGTTTTATGCGCATGCGTGGATGCACGCGCACGGCTCCCACTTTTTTTTATCTGTGATGGAACCGGTTCCCAGTGGCTCTTTTGCTTTTTCAGGTTGCCGACCCCTGGTATAGGCTATGCAAGAATATTCTATTGCAATTAGATAAAACTTAAAAACAGGATATTGATATGTATTAGTGAAAATATATTTTGAATTTTGTTGATTGACTTGGTTATAACTAGAAATATACTAAATTGCTTATTTTGACTATAATCACTAAGGGAATTAGAGAGGGCATCTCTGTTGATGTAACCTGAACTATTTACAAATGGTTATTTCTTATTTTAATTACCCAAACACCATATTGTTTCACAAATATATGTGTATATAAATATTAAAAATCAATAAAACTTGTATATAAAAAAGTTATTGTTTAATTTTAATTTTATATTCCTGTATAACACTAAGATAATAGTGTTAATAGAATGGCTGTTTTATATATAGCTTTGTTTTATACAAGTTTATTCTTTATTCATTATTAATATATTATCCTTAGCATTTTGTTTTTAATCATTTAATCATTAAAATATACCTGAGTTCATAAATTACTGAACATATTGCAAGGTATAACAATAAAATATCACTAATATAGCTTCTCTAGAGATTATTGTGAAGAATATACATGAGAGAGCTTAATTCAACTGTTAATATTGGCCAAACAAAAGCTGAAAAGCTAGATTTTTAAGTTAATAGTCGGTGCTGAGTCGTAACGTGATGCCCGAGTTTTGAAAGCTGTATGATGATGCTGAATCTGTTCAACAGTTAGCTGGTTGCAACTAGGAGACTCTTTTCATTGGTCCTATATTATTAGAATAGTCTAGACAGATACATCATGTTGCTGCCAGGTTTTGACTTTCATTTCTACCAAGTGATCAGAAGATTGCCTCAAATTTAACTGTTACTTGATGCTTTGCTCATTTTATATGCTATTTACATTACTGTTTTATTGCTTATTTTTACAATTTTATTACATATATTACTCTGGAAATGTTAGATCAAGAAGTAATTCATATGTGTAAATTATTCTCTCTCTTTCTAATAAAATCTAAATCTAATACCTCTCTCTCTCTCTCTCTCTCTCTCTCTCTCTCTCTCTCTCTTTCTCTCTCTCTCTTCCTTAAATTGTTTTAAACTTGTTTAATTTTGAAAGGCAGTGGAGATAAAGAAATAAAGTGAGATAGATGTAAACTGCTTTTTGGGAAAACAAAACTGGGCAATGTACTGCTTCAATCTAACTTCTTTTTTTCACTCAATCCTATTTATTTCATTCAAAAATTAAAATCTTTGTGTGGTCTGTCAAGGATTCAAGGAATGGGGCAGCTAGTATCAAATAGGAAATCAGGGGAAGTGTTCCCAGGATGTACATGCCAAGAATGAGTGCTAAACCTTCCTTAGAAATATGTGTACATGCATGCCAAACTGAAATCTCCTGCCTGATTTTCTGCCATTTCATTGAAAAGGACAGCAATCCCTCCCAAAGATAAGATCCACAAAAATTATAACAATCCAAACAAACCACCAATCTGAGGTAATTTAGACAGAAAGTTCCACAGCCAGCCTATCCAGAAAAAATGGAGGCAATCACACCACACCCACAGAAAAAAATCCTAAGTAGCTATATACCACTATATCTTAAAGAGCATATTTTGTTGTTGTTATCAGAAGAAAAAAACAAGTTTTTCTTTTGGTCAATAATCAGATTTACAATCTAATTATAGAAATATGTTTAATAAAACAAAATGGGATGAACAGGTAAAATGAACATAGTCAGCACAGGTAAAACTTTCTTAGTTCAGGTTTAACAAATGTAACAAATCCTAGGCTATATTAACAAAGGGATAGGATCAAAATCAAATGAAGTGTTAATACAGCTTTATAATGCTTTGGGAAGACCACACTTAGAATATTCTATCCAATTTTGTTCATCACGATACAAAAAAGATTTTGAGACTCTAGAAAGAATGCAGACAAGAGCAAACAAAGATGTTTAGGGGACCAGAGGCTAAACCATACGATGAATGGTTGTGGGAACTGGGAATGTCTAGACCACAGGTCTGCAACACGCGGCTCCGGAGCCGCATGTGGCTCTTTCAGCCGTCTCCTGCGGCTCCCAGTCCTCTGCCATGTGCAGTCCAAAAAAAAAAAAAGTGGGACTAAAAAAGTTCAACCAATCAATTCAAATATGCAGGGTAGGTGCATATCTCGCCTTGGCTCCCACTCTTTGGTCAAACCCTGTTCTGCGCATGCGTGCATGTACGCACATGTGCACACATTTTTTGCAGCTCCCAGTTTTTCCTTTTGTGATGGAACCGGTTCCGAGTGGCTCTTACACTGTTTCAGGTTGCTGACCCATGGTCTAGTCCACAGGTCTGCAACCTGTGGCTCCGGAGCCGCATGCGGCTCTTTCAGCCGTCTCCTGCGGCTCCCAGTCCTCTGCCATGTGCAGTCCCCCCCAAAAAAAGTGGGACTAAAAAAGTTCAACCAATCAATTCAAATATGCAGGGTAGGTGCATATCTCGCCTTGGCTCCACTCTTCAGTCAAACCCTGTTCTGCGCATGTAGGTGCATGTACGCGCATGTGCACACATTTTTTGTGGCTCCCAGTTTTTCCTTTTGTGAGGGAACCGGTTCCGAGTGGCTCTTTCACTGTTTCAGGTTGCTGACCCCTGGTCTAGTCTAATGGGTGTGACATGATAGCAGTTTTCCAATATTTACAATATATTCCTATCACTGAGAGGAGAAAGTCAACCTATTCTCCAAAGCATCTGAGGCCAGGACAACAAAGTAATGGATGGAAGCTTAACAAAGAAAGATCCAACCTAGAATCAAAGATATATTTCCAGTTTTAAATACATTACATTTTAAACCAGTGTATGTAATCTATACTTATACAGTTCCTCTATATTAGAATTACAAATTATTAAAGCTTTAACCCTGTATATATTGATTTATGACCATAACTGAACCTAGAGTTACAGCTGTAAATTGTTGTGGTCATTCAAAAGTCAACAATACTTAAATAATCTAAATATGAAGGGATAATATGAAATGAATTATCTTCAGGTTCTAATTTGGAAAATATATTAGTAATCAAGTTTTTAAGCTTGGCTAATTCATTTTGGAAAGAAAATGGGAAGTCTGTCTCCTCTGATCCTTCAAATCTGTAGTAAGTCCTTTTTTCTAAGCCATTTTGAGAATATGAAATACCAGCACTTTGACAAATCACTCAAATATATTCTGTACTGATCTGCCAACTTCCTTAAATGTGGCACCTTTCTACTCTAAAAGTCCTTCATTAGCCAAATTTTGCTTTTCTCCACAACAAGAAACTTGTAAATCACTTCTCACCTTATACCTATCCCTTCACTCATCTATTCATTAAGTAATCATGCAAATTATTTTTTCCCAGCTCTATCACACCCAGGATTTGATTTTGTTATAATGAAAAAGTAGAAATATAAACTGGCAATTAAAGTGGAAAGTGTGTAATTCTGTGTCCTGGTGAAACACCCAGAACTACAAAGTTTTTCTTCCTTATTAACAGGTCAAATCAAATTTATCAAAAATTCAAATTTAGGCATTAGGAAAATTGCCTTTAGGAAAGCAGAAAAAAGAAAGGTAGTTCAAAATACAGATGTAATAAACCACAGCTTATTGGCACACCTTTTCAGATTTAACATTTATATATTTTTGGTATCTGGTGACCGGCAAGTTTGCAAAATTAAGATTATAATCATTTAAAAAGGAATAAAATCTCCTACAATCCTCTGAGTTATAACTAGAACTTTATCAAATCACAAGTACTAATACTGGAAAACCAGAAAGCTGCATACATAGAAACAAAAATCTTCTAATGCACCTGTGCAACTATACTTGGTTTACTTGCCTATATGAACTTGTATGTATGTAGAGTGAGCCTGCATGTTCATACTTTTGAAGTGCAAACATTAAAAACTTTAAAACTATATTTAAAGTTGCAATAATTTTTTTTTTAAAAAAAACCTGAAATGTCAAGGAGAATATATTTTCTTTGAAAGGATCTGAAGAGAAAACCACTGGAATGAGAATGAAATAAGATAATTCTCCTTTTGTTCTTTTTTTTAAAGAGTTCTTATTTTTCTCTGTACTGGGCTGTCTTGATAAAGATTGATGTTTGGTGTCACTTCTAGGAAGTGCAGACTGTTCAGCTTCATTGCAATCTATGTCCTCATCCCCTTTCTCTGTTGGATACCACATACTTTGGCAACCGATATTCAGATGGGAAGTGCTTTTAATGGCAAGAATAGTTGCCAGTGAAACCTTTTCCCACAACGTCCAAAATTCTGAATATGCATACATTAAAGAAACAGAAAGCCAATTACACCAAGAGGAAAACCACTAAGATTAATGCAGTTGAATGCAAATCCTGTAAACTCTTAAAGAGTGTCAGAGAAATAAAAAAAAATAGGTCAATCATATTTCATTATTAATGTCATAACAAGGTTCCAAAGAACTACATATAATTAATTCCACATCTAGTATATCAAGGACCATCCCTCATACCTGATGACAAACTGCATTCAGAATGAAAGGGATTTGTAAAAGCAGACTTGCATTGCACTGTGATATATAAAAGCCAGAAGTTCAGAGAAGTAGAAAAGAAAATAATAATAAATTCCACTGGGGATGTGAGGTCCATGAGGAATTTAAAGTAGCTCTTTGGATTCTGTCTTTTGCATTTAAAGTGGTCCTGCATGTTTTATTTTGAAGGTAAGAGTTTTTATTGGCGAGTTTTGTTCCAGAAAAATTGCACTCCAAAAGCATGTGCAAAAAAGTAAGTTTTATTGTGTATATTTTCTTCTAGCCAACAGCATAGTAGAAAAAGAAAAGTAATGTGCTTTTTATATGATATAAGCCAAGAAATCTCACAGCTAAAAAAAGCAGATTGCTTAGCATGTGCCAGTTTTCCTTTAAATAATGCAGTTTAGCCTGAAATTTGCTGTTAATGATCTAGGTAATCAGCATGCAAAATATGTTCCCACTTCCAAAAGAAAACTCTATTCTTTATTTTTTAAAAATCTGATATGCCATAACTTATCAGCCTAATATTGTTTATATCAATATCAGCCTAATTATGTTTACTTTTTTGAATACCAGCTTGATGCCAATAATGTTATTTTATATACCTGTTGCACTATTGCATATGAAAGTGATAACTTTTTCAAGCTATCTAAGGAGAGATGAACAATTATCAATAAAATTCATAAGAATTTTATTATCTAAAGAATAGTGACCTTACAAACATATTTTAAAATGTTATATTTAGATAACAAAAATGATATAGCCGTATCCAGATCTGGAGGAGGAATTGGCAAAATTTTCACCATTTCCAAAGTTTTCTTTACATTTCAAAGGTCTGGCATTTTTGGCAAATAAGCTCTCTTCAAAGAAGTAACAGAAAATAATTGAGATGTGGTATTCACCAGGTTGAGAGTTATTCTCCATTCAATTATATATCAACATCCCATTAGGTAGGTCTACAGGTCCTGTTTAGAAAGAAGTTATATCTGACTCAACCTCAGATTTGGGTCTTTTCTGCATGGCTCCCACCCTGTAGGCCATCATTAGCTCCAAAGTAAGACTGGCCCTATTCTTAACATGAGAGATGGTAGATATATGCATGAATGGGTGGGTGGGTGAATGGATGGATAGATAGATAGAGATAGATAGATGATAGATGATAGATAGATAGATAGATAGATAGATAGATAGATAGATAGATAGATAGATAGATAGATAGATAGATAGATAGATAGAATAATGAGAAATATTTTGTCTGCAACAGCTTCAGAGCTGCCTTACACAGCCTCCCTCAATTTAACTTTCCAGGATCTAACACTAAGAAAATCTGTCACATGAAATGTGAATCAGTGCAATCTGAAATAGACAAAAACCTGCTTCAGCCTCTAGAATAAATATTTCTCCTATAATGGAGATTCTCTTGTTGGTGAAAAATAAAGGTATGTTCTTTATACAGTGTTATAATACAAATGATGTAAATTGTAACAGGGATATAGTTTTATATTAATGGACACTTGAGAGTAATGGTTACCTTATTCTTCCAAATAGTTCACTAAAATGAGATTATAGTTTACTTGTAAGCATATCTGAGAAATGATGAATTTTCTTTCCTGATAGATTAAAAAATATTCAGTTATTTTAAATATACTCTCCTCACACTCACACAAAGGAGTCATTGCATTTCTTTTTCCATTTGATCTTTTTTAACCAAGACTATAATTCTTAAGTTTTGTTTTCTCTTTTTTTCCCTGCCAGCTGCAAAAAGTTACAATTAATTTATCTGTGGACCTTTTTCTGATTCAAATGACAAAAGATCAGTGTTTTGAATTCCACATTCTATCAAAAGTATTCTGGTTAAAAGATAAATAATACACAGGAAGACAAGTACTGTATACTTTCATTTGATACAGAAAATCACTGTGCTATTAAAACATTAAAAAGGAAAACATGAGTCAAAAAGAGAAAATATACCTCATGAATGAAAAATAAGTTTTTTGCCTACTGAATACAGGATATGCAAGTAACAGCCATATAGTCATATAGAAAATTTGCACAAATAACTCATAAACCACATGTCAACTATTTCAATATGTCTTTATTATTGTTCATAAAAGAATATTTAATTTGAGAAAAATAATCACATAGAGAAAAAAAATCCCTCTCTCAATCGTTTCAATGCCTGCAACGTATGATTGGCATTTGCAACCTTCCATGCTGGCTTCCCAAGTAAGTCAGTGGTTGACATGATAGCAGTGTTCCAATATTTGAAGGGCTGCTACAAAGAAAAGGAGGTCAACCTATCTTCCAAAGCACCAGAAGGCAAAAGGACAAGAAGCAATGGGTGGAAACTAATCAAGGAGAGAACCAACCCAGAACTGAAGAACAATTTCCTGACAGTGAGAACAATAACCAGTGGAACAGCTTGCCTTCAGAAGTCGTAGGTGCTCCATCAATGGAAGTTTTTAAGAAGTGATTGGATAGCCATTTGTCTGAAATAGTATGGGGTTTCCTGCTTGAGCAGTGGAATGGCCTAGGTCCCTTCCAACTCTGTTATTCTGTCATTGCGGAAGCCAGCAGAGAACATTGCTTATTGCTAGGATTAGTCTCCCACATGTGCACCTTCTCCTGCTCCTTCTGCAATCATGTTGCCCTGGCCATATGAGCACTCTGAGCACTCTTCCCAAACCTCACCATGCTTCCATAATACCCTCAGAAGCCTTGCTACACCTCTCTTGCACCATTGAACATCCTGCAGGCCTTCTCCAAATCTTACATCTCCCATTTTTCACAATTCTTCCCTAGTCTCTCAGCCCTCTTCTCATATCATCAGCCACCCCTGTGCATCCTTCCAGCCACTCACACACATTTTCTGATCCCCACAATGCATCTCTCATACCCCTGCACACACACACACACACACACACACACTTCCCTAACCTTTGCCATCCTGCACTCCCTAATCGTCCCTTGCTGTGCCTCCCTTGCACTACCATCCCTGCACATTCACCACAGCTTGCACATCTTTCTTGGCTCTTGCTGACTTTTCCTTGCACCCTCACACAATCTCTTCAACCCTCCCTGCATGTCCCTCACAGCCTCAGACCACACTCTAGCACCCTGCACACCCTCCCTAGGTTTTGCCACATAATCCTTGCATTCTTTGGCACCTAATGACCCACTTGGGACTTGCAACTTCTTGCCAACTTCTCTCTGACTTGGTTGTGTCTGTCTTGCTTATGACCGTAAAATTCATTTAATAATGGCAATGAAGACAGCTGGGATACTAATTGCTAAGTGAGGCAGTTGCACTTTATGACCACCTCATTTAGCAATGGAAACTCCAATTGCAATTTTAAGTCAAAGACTACCAATTTAGGAGCCAATACCAAACTAGCTGTATATAGAAGCTTGTTGTTGTTGTTGTTAGCTGCGAAGTCGTGTCCGACCTATCGCGACCCTATGGACAACATTCCTCCAGGCCTTCCTGTCCTCTACCATCTTCTGGAGTCCATTTAAGCTCACGCCTACTGCTTCAGTGACTCCATCCAGCCACCTCATTCTCTGTCGTCCCCTTCTTCTCTTGCCCTCAACCTTTCCCAGCATTAGGATCTTCTCCAGTGAGTCCTTCCTTCTCATTAGGTGGCCAAAGTATTTGAGTTTTAGCTTTAGGATCTGGCCTTCTAAAGAGCAGTCAGGGTTGATCTCCTCTAGGACTGACCGGTTTGATCGCCTTGCAGTCCAAGGGACTCGCAGGAGTCTTCTCCAGCACCATAGTTCAAAGGCCTCAATTCTTTGGCGCTCAGCCTTTTTTATGATCCAACTTTCACTGCCATACATTGCAACTGGGAAGACCATAGCCTTGACTATACGCACTTTTGTTGACAGGGTGATGTCTCTGCTTTTTAGTGTGCTGTCTAGATTTGTCATGGCTTTCCTCCCAAAGAGCAAGCGTCTTTTAATTTCTTGGCTACAGTCCCCATCTGCAGTGATCTTGGAGCCCAGGAAAATAAAATCTCTCACTACCTCCATTTCTTCCCCATCTATTTGCCAGGAATTGAGAGGGCCAGATGCCATGATCTTGGGTTTTTTAATGTTAAGTTTCAACCCAACTTTTGCACTGTCCTTCTTCACCCGCAACAAGAGGCTCTTTAGTTCTTCTTCACTTTCTGCCATTAGAGTGGTATCATCTGTATATCTTAGGTTGTTGATATTTCTCCCGGCAATCTTAATTCCAACTTTTGATTTATCTAGCCCTGCCTTTCTCATGATGTGCTCTGCATATAAGTTAAATAGGCAGGGCGACAGTATACAGCCTTGCCAGACTCCTTTCCCAATTTTGAACCAATCAGTGCTTCCGTGTCCAGTTCTCACTGTTGCTTCTTGGCCCACATATAGGTTTCTCAAGAGACAAATAAGATGGTCTGGTATGCCCATCTCTTTAAGAACTTGCCACAGTTTGTTATGATCCACACAGTCAAAGGCTTTAGCATAGTCAATGAAGCAGAAGTAGATGTTTTTTCTGGAACTCTCTAGCTTTCTCCATGATCCAGTGTATGTTGGCAATTTGATCTCTAGTTCCTCTACCTCTTCGAAATCCTGCCTGTACTTCTGGTAGTTCTCGATCCACATACTGCTGGAGTCTAGCTTGTAGGATTTTAAGCATAACTTTACTAGCATGAGAAATGAGTGCAATGGTGCGATAGTTTGAACATTCTTTGGCACTGCCTTTCTTTGGAATTGGAATGTAAACTGATCTTTTCCAATCCTGTGGCCACTGTTGAGTTTTCCAAATTTGCTGGCAAATTGAGTGTAGCACATTTACTGCATCGTCTTTTAAGATTTTGAATAGCTCAGCTGGAATACTTTCACCTCCACTAGCTTTGTTGTTGCTCAGCTTTTCTAAGGCCCACTTCACTTCACATTCTAGGATGTCTAGCTCGAGGTGAGTTACCACCTCATTGTGATTATCAGGGACGTTAAACTCATTCTTGTATAGTTCTTCTGTATAATTTTGCCACCTCTTCTTAATCTCTTCTGCCTCTGTTAGACAACCATTTTGCTTTCTTGCATTTCTTTTTCTTTGGGATGGTTTTGGTTGCTACCTGTTGTACAATGTTGCGAACCTCTGTCCATAGTTCTTCAGGCACTCTGTCTATCAGATCTAATTCCTTAAATCTATTTGTCACCTCTACTGTATATTCAACAGGGATATGATTTAATTCATACCTGAGTGGCCTAGTGCTTTTTCCTACTTTCTTTAATTTAAGTCTAAACTTTGCAATGAGAAGCTCATGGTCTGAGCCACAGTCAGCTCCTGGTCTTGTTTTTACTGACTGTATAGAGCTTCTCCATCTTTGGCTGCAGAGCATATAGTCAATCTGATTTCTGTGTTGACCGTCTGGTGATGTCCATGTGTAGAGCCGTCTCTTGGGTTGTTGGAAAACAGTGTTTGCTATGACCATCGTATTCTCTTGACAAAATTCTATCAGCCTGTGCCCTGCTTCATTTTGTGCTCCAAGGCCAAACTTGCCTGTTATTCTGGTTATCTTTTGGCTTCCTACTTTAGCATTCCAATCCCCCATGATGATAAGGACATCATTTTTTGGTGTTAGTTCTATAAGGTGCTGTAGGGCTTCATAGAACCAGTCAATTTCATCTTCTTCAGCACTGGTGGTTGGGGCATAGACTTGGACTACTGTGATATTGAATGGTTTGCCTTGGATTCGAACTGAGATCATTCTGTCATTTTGAGGATTGTATCCCAGTATTGCTTTTCCTACTCTTTTATTGACTATGAAGGCTACTTCATTTCTTCTGAGAGATTCTTGGGGCTCATCTTCCAGCATCATATTGTATTGCCTTTTGGTACTGTCCATAGGGTTTTCATGGCAAAGATACTGGAGTGGGTTGCCATTTCCTTCTCCAGTGGATCACGTTTTGTCAGAACTGCTATGACCTTTCCGTCTTGGATGGCCCTGCACAGCATAGCTCATTGAATTACGCAAGCACCTTCGCCACGACAAGGCAGTAATCCATGAAGGTGATATAGAAGCTAATATGCTACAAATGAAAGCACCAAATATCACTTTGTGGTGTGATCTCTTGATCCCACATATATCTTAAATATAATGTGCCTAGAACTTCCTTTGGGAGAAAATGACAAACTGTTAGAACGCATTCAGAAATATGGAAAACGTTAAGAACACAGACAGCAATTATCAAATTGTCTTCCAGAAATTAGCATTTTAGCAAAAATTCCATAGTGATCTATTTTGTGGGAAGGCTTAGGATGTATATACTCAACTGTATAGAATCTTTCAAAATACCACCTAACCAAAAGTTTTATTAAAAATTCATTGATAAAAGAATGCTAGGAGAAGCAAAGAAAATTAATATTAGAAAATAAGTAGCTATTCTCTATCAATTGTTTTGTCTCATTTTCTACTTTTCATTTCTACTTCTCCACTCCTTTTTAATATGTCAGAATTTGTGGAAAAGGAAACAGAAGAGAATTACACCAAGCCAAATAAACTATGACCAACAATTTTTAAATATGGGGAAAATTCCACTGCTGTTTATATGAATCTTTGTCCAGAGCAGATATTATTAACATATTTTTCCTACAAATCAAAGTCATGTGAACATTTCTTTCTCAATATTTATTCATACTTCAAAATGGCTACATATCCTATTTGATGGTCTTGCTTCAACTTCCTGCAATACTGTTGCAGATGAAAACATGCATCTATAGTGTAACACATTAAATAAATCTTATACTAAGTATGGGTAGTCCTCGACTTACAACTGTTCATTTAGTGACTTTTCAAAGTTACAACATCACTGAAAAAGTGACTTAAGACCATTTTTCACACTTACAACTAGTGCAGCATCCCCATCGGCTGATTAAAATTCAGATGCTTGGCAACTGACTCATATTTGTGATGATTGCAGTGTCCTGGCGTCATGTGAACATCTTTTGTGACATTCTGATAAGCAAAGTCAATAGGCAAACCAGATTCACTTAACAATCTTATTAGTAACTTAACAATTGCAATGATTCACTTAACAACTGTGGCAACAGCAACAACTGGTCATAAAATGGGGCAAAATTCACTTAACAAATATCTCAGTTAGCAGCATAAATCTTGTGTTCATGCGTTGAGGACAACCTGTATTTGAAAAGTTTTTAAAATAATATTTATTATATGATGTATCCTTTGAAATAAAGTATGGAAGACTTGCACATGAAGCAGAAATATGCCTTAAAAATAATTGTGGGCCAAACGAAAAGCTAGCCAGCCCATTCTCAGTTCAGTGCCTAGGTATAATAGAGTTGGCAATGTCCATGAAGCCTGGAAGGCTAGCAGGTCTTTCAGTACAGAAGTATAATAGTTGCAAAAACTTTGGTGGCAGTGGCAGGCTATTCATTGTGAAGCAGTGTTTTATGGCAATGGATTGACCATTTCCAGGAGGACTCACAAGATTACTTGGCAGGCAGAAGTCAGCTAATGTGCCATATATTGTACAGACTTGTCTTGTAGCATTGGTTCTCATTTTTTTGTATCTGAATTCTTGCCAAAGATCCATCATCATACAACATTACCAACAATGGAGGAATAGTTGATGAAGACAACAGAACTTGCAGAAATGGCTAAACTGATTTTCTGAATTAGAGAAAAAACTGTGCTTATAGACTTTTTGCATAAAACTGGAAAAAACATTTATGACTTGTAGTTTTAAGGATTAGGGGAAAAAAGATAAATAGAAAGTGGGTCTTTCTATAATTATATACATGTATTTTCTGCAAAGGAAAATAGAAGCTTTCCTTTCTATTTTTTATGTTTTATTTCTGCACCTTGGTCTTTTTCTATTTCATATTAGTTTTAATTATTTTATCTTCTTTAATCTTTCTTTTAATTATATATAATTATTTACATATACATAATGTTGAATGTATGATAACATAACATATCATAAATAATGTTATATTAAGATAATAGCAATACTTATCTATCAAATAATGTGTAATTGGTAACAGGGGCTAAAGCAATGTTTCTCATTGCAGGAGAAGTTTTCCTGTGAGCTATAACCAAAAAGTATATCCGGATAATAGAACCGTGTTATTTATGTTGGCTCCTAAGTTCAAACTTCTATGAGCTTTATCATTCTGTTGAGATACTTAATTCCTTTTCTCGGTATGCTCAATTGGTGCCTGGCAGAATTCTTTTTGCTTTGGTTTATTGGCAATGTCATCATTTGGAAAAGGATATCATGTTGTCCCTAGACTATTTTGCACCACTAGTTAAGTGGTTGCTAAAAATTGTACTATATAGTATTCTACTATAGCACTGCACTAGTACATAGTGTCTGAAAATGGAACGAACATGAAAGCTCATTTTAACACTCATATTTCAGAGTCAAATCCAAGCACTAAAAAAGGGTAACCTAGATACAAATCAATTTTGACTCTATACATATATAGAGATATATATTGAATCCCACAACAATACCTACAGATTCCTCTAGTTCTATCAAGCTGTACAAATAATCTGAACACTATCATTTTCAGTAAAAAAGGAAAGAGGTAAAAGATATCCAGGTGACTTTGACAGCTAGTGTTTCATTCAGCATTCCAATATGCTAGATTCAGCATGACAAAGAGGACGCAAACAATCCAGTATCCAAGAACTGTAAAAGAAAGAATCTGTAAATAAAGTGTAGGCTAAGCTCCCTACCACAAATATAAACATGATTTTTCCAATTAGGATCAGCATTTGTATATATAGGATATCTCTATACATGAAAAGCCTTCCAACCTGCCAAGTTTGACTGCTGGGCATAATATTTGTGGGAGAGAACTAGTTCATGTCGCTCCACAACACCTCAGAGGTATTACATATAAGTAGAAATTGAGAAAGAGAATAAACAAGTAAAAAATTGAGACCACACAGAATGGGGAGGAGTAAGAGAGAAAATGCTGATCTGAGCTGAATTTACAGAGCCAAGAATTCATATTTTGTGCTCACATAAGCTTTATAGGATGTATAACATAGCAGTTAAAAAAATCTTTCTTTCTAGAGCCAAAATTCCCAGTTAAGATTTTTTTAAAAAATCACCAGGAAATAGTATCACATGGTTGCTGTATAGGCAGGATTTAAGACTTTGAGGACTTCCCAAAAGGCAGGAATCCTAAGTAAAGCCAATTTTTCCATTTTTAAAAAAATAGGACAAATGAACTTAACTATTCTTCCCAGGAGGATAATAACAGAGCTTCAATTACTCTTCCTAGGGAGACAAGCATGAACAGATTAGTGCTCATTGTGTATTGCCAAAAGAAGAGAGAGGATGCTGAAGTATCAATATTTTAAGAGGAAGAAAAAAGCAAAATAGTCATAGAAAAGTCCATTTTATTTCATGGTTGGGCCTACATTACCCTTCATTAACTGTTATTAGGCAAAAACATTTGGATGGAGAAATAGATCAAGAATGAATAAGAACAGACTAATTAGAACAGCACTGTGTGCAATAAGACAATGAAGTTTACTTGCTGTTATTCTGAATTATGTTTACATTGTTGATGCAAGAAAATAGATAAGATTTTCTTTTTGAAGAAGGGATCATTTGGAACATTTTCCAGGAATAGCAATAGCACCTAGACATATACCACTTCACAGTGCTTTACAGCCCTCTTTAAGGGGTTTACAGAGCCAGCATATTGCCTCCAACAATTTGGGTCCTCATTTACCGACCTTGTAAGGATGGAAAGAAAATCTTGCTTCTACTCTTATTTCTATGTAGCTCAAGAAAACACTTTGTCACTGTTCACCACCCTGAGTCCTTAGGGAGAAGGGTGGTATACAAATAAAATAAATAAATAAATAAATAAATAAATAAATGTTACCATGTTGTAAAATCCAAATAATGAGAGCATCTAAACCAACATGTATGACACAAATTAGGGCTGGCAACCGTTTTCTGTCTAGTTACTAATACCATCTATAAAAATTCAACACATTTTGACAGAAAAAAGATTTAAACCAAAAACTTTATGCTCTGATATTTATTTTTAATATGCTCTATTTTGCTGACTTTTTTAGGAAGCATGTTATTAGTCTGGGTAAATTTACTCTTCAGAAAACCTAAGAGATTAACAGTATCACACGATCCAATGCCAACTCCAGTTCCTTAAAAAAAATTATGGTTCATAGACACCATGCTAATCTGTTGGTTTGGATCCCATTTTCTTTCCTTTCACAAAAATGTTTACCAATATCAAGTTATCATATAGCTGACTGATTTTTTATTATCATGTCAGCACTTTTAGAGATAGATACTTGTATACCGTATTTTCCGGCGTATAAGATGACTGGGCGTATAAGATGACCCCCAACTTTTGAGATGATTTTCATGGGTTAAAGTCTTATATGCCGGAAAATACGGGTAAGTAGGAAGTCAGGGCTGCTTCTCAATTAGGTGAAGGTTTATCAAGAGCTTTTGGCCTCAAGATCAGCTTTACTCTGCCTCACCTAAACCTCGTCTCCTCTCGCCTTGGTGCCCCCTTCTACTTCAGCCACACGCGCTGGCTGTTTCGGCCAGGAGTGACGAGCATTGTGGCCCAACACTTTGGGAAGGCACCAGGTCTGAAAGAAGGCGGTTCTTTCCATAGGTTAGTTAATGAACAGGGCAGTGGAGGGCGGGGTGGTGGTGGTGAAAGAAACGGGCTCAGCCCTGCGCCGCAAGTTTGAGATTCCCTCAAAGAAAGCCCCGAGTTTCCAAGTAACTAGAAACCAGAAGGAGCCCTGCGTGGCACTGAGATCGAGAAGCCCGTTTACCCTCCCCTGCATTTTGCTGTGCTTTTCTAAAGTTTTCCAAGAAAATGCAAACTTGGGGTTTTTCCTCCTTTCACTTGCATAAGTTATCACTGGAGTATACAGAAAGGGGAAAAAGAAATAAAGGGGAAAACCCCCGCACATATTATAATATTTATTTTTCAAAAGGCCGCCTTCTACTTCAGGGCGGAGGGGCGACCCCAGTTTGCTGAAGCCCCAGCGCCAGCTTTCCGCTGTGGTCTGCCTGTCGCAATTCCTGAGCTGCGCCTTCCCGGGCGGGTGTTGCTATAGGTCTGGCCACGGCACCACGCCCTGAAGTCGAACTCCCAGGGTCAGGTGAAGCTCAGCTCCGTGCGAACATGTCAGGTCGGCCTCCGCCTGGCTTCCCGCGCTCCCTCGAGCTCTCGTGCTCGCCGAGCGCCGGCAACTCGGCACGCGCTTGACTCCCGCTCCCTTCCAAAAAAAGGGGGGTCTGCTGCCCTAGGACACCGGTAAGCTGGAGCCTCAGCCTCGGTTGGGCTGGTCGGTTTATTTATGAGGGGGCCGTCTTTCGCCATGCTCGAGCACTGGATTTGTCCGTTTCCACTAACGTCTCTGCTCCCAAGGATTTACTATTTTCTGGCGTATAAGGCGACTGGGCGTATAAGACAACCCCCGACTTTTGAGAAGCTTTTCATGCGTTAAAAAGTCGTCTTATACGCCGGAAAATACGGTAATTTAGAAATGTCACTTAGGAAAAAAGTGCAGTGACTGTAGCTTATAAAAGACAAATGGATATACATTCTACCTAAGGAAAGATAAGATATACATACCCTGTGAGGTGAGTTGGGCTGAGAGACTAGCCCCAAACCACCCAACAGCTTTTATTCTTTAACCACTAGAACAAATTTGTTCCAGTCATGAAAAAGTGTTATTGTGCAATAGATGAACCTTTCATCTGTATAAATCATAAACTAGAATTATAAAGCTAGAATATATCAATTATATAGCAGTCTTTTTTGGAAAACAGAGTGACAACTAAATCCTTTCTGGATTAATAAAGGATTGTAAATGCTGTATTGTCCCTCAGATTATAACCTCTAATGTATTGCCTTTATAATTTTTTAAACATAACAGGGGGGGAAAGACTGGGTTTCCTATCTTTTGCATGTAAAGTTACAATGGACAGAAAGAATAACCCTGAGGAGTAGGAGAAAGAGTCATGACCAAGACAATGGTAAGATAAAAGAAATCTGAGTCCAAGGCAGAAAGGTAATTTGAGATAGCATTTCAGACACATGACCTTCCCTAATTTTCATGACAATAAAAGGAGGGAGGGGAAAACCCACTGAAACTTTAAAGCTTGATGCCAGTGCTCCAAGGAAGGGTCATGTCTGAGATATTTCTTCAAATTATATTTCTGCATTTATAGATTTATTTGACTACTACTTTAGTTATTTCTTATCATAAGATAACCTTTATTGACATTTTTTTTACTGTGGGCACAATGGCACACATCAAAAATGAAATTTAGTTGCCTGCTCTCAAGGTGAAACACATACATGACACACACCTAAACATATTATATACAACATATGTATAGACCCACACCCCCACATATAGATAACAAATAAATATTAAATACTGTCCATCTTGAATATATAATGGAAGGAGGAAGCTTGAGAGTTCACAAGGTTAATGCTGTATGGAATGAAACTATGGCTGAATCTGGATGTTCTGCTACGGATACCATGAAGCCTCCTCCCAGAAGGTAACAAGGAAAACAGGTTGTGAAGAGGATCTGTAGTGTCCCAGATAATCTTATGGACCCTGCTCAAGCAACGCTTCTGAGCTATGTTCTGGATGGGAGGGAGGGAACTGCCAATAATCTTTTTGGCCATCTTTACCACTCCCTGCACCACCTTCCTGTCTGAAGCAGTGATGCTTCCAAACCAGACTGTGATGCTGTATGACAGGATGCTCTCAATCGTCCCTCTGTAGAAAGTGGTCAGGACAGGGGAAGGAAAATGTGCTTTTCTCATGTGACACAGAAAATGCAGGTGCTGCTGTGCCCGCTTAACCAGTTTCTCACTATTGAGCAACCAAGCCAGCCTACTTGTTAGCTGCACACCCAGGAATTTGATGGTGGTAAGCATCTCCACAGGTGAATCATTAATGCACAGAGAAATGTGGCTGTGCCTGCCTTTTCTGAAATCGACAATGACCTCTTTGGTTTTTCCTGTATTTAATACTAGGCTGTTTTTCTTACACCAGTTCACCAAACCCTCAACCTCCTTGCGGTAAGCTTCCACCTTGTCATCATGAATAAGGCCCACTACTGTTGTATCATCTGCGAACTTCACAATATGGTTGGTGGGAAACCTAGAACAACAGTCATGGGTCAACTGGGTGAACAGCAGCGGACTTAGGAAGCAGCCCTTAGGAGAACCTGTGCTCAAGAAAATGGTATTAGAGGTATTTGTTCCAACTCGCACATATTGGGGCCTGTTGATAAGAAAATCAAGAATTCAGTTGCACAAAGAAGTGTTTAAGCCTAAAAGGCCCAGTTTGTCTACTAGATGCTGGGGAATGATTGTGTTAAACGCCAAATTGAATTCGACAAACAACAAATGCACATGAGTATTTCTTTCTTCTAAGTGCTTCAAGCTCAGATGGAGAACGGAAGAAATAGCATTCTCTGTAGAGTGATTTGGTTGGTAGGCAAACTGAAGAGGGTCAAATGCTGGTGGGAGGCTAAATACAATAATGTCCTTTATCAGCTTCTCAAAGCATTTCATAATGGTGGATGTCAGTGCAACCAGACGGTAATCATTGAGGCCTATAATTGTGGACTTTTTTGGCACTGGCAAGATGATGCCCGTCTTAAAACACGATGGGACCACTGCCTGCTGCAATGAGAGATGGAAAATATATGTGAGAACACAAGCCAGCTCATCTGCGCATTCCCTGAGGACATGTCCAGGGATATTATCTGGGCCTGCTGCTTTCCGAATGTTAACTTTCTGCAGTGTTTTCCGGACAGAGGTGACATCAAAGCTTAGCACTTGCTCATCAAGATGAGGCACAGCTTTCCTGGCAGGAGTACTATTTCATGCCTCAAATCTACCAAAAAATGTATTCAGTTTGTTTAGGACGTCTGTGTCGTCCTTGCATCTCGATAGAGTCACCTTGTAATCCATAATGGCCTGGATCCCTTGTCACATTCGCCTGGTGTTTGTTGGGTCTTGGAAAAAACTTCTGAATTTTCTGGCAATTGGCTTGCGTTGCAACCTTTATGGCACTTTTCAGATTTGCTCTGGCTGTTCTAAGTGCCAGCATGTCACCAGATTTGAAGGCCACATTGTGTGCTTTCAGCATCTTGTGGCCCTCATAAGTCAGCCACGAATTTTTATTTGCCCCCACAACAATGCTTTTTAAAACACGGACATATTCTATGCACTTTTGGATATATGCAGCCACCATGGTGACATACTCCTCAACATTTGTATGTTGGTTATCAGTAGCTGCTTCCTTAAACATGCCCCACTCTGTGCACTCAAAGCAGTCTTGTAATGCTTCTACAGCTCCCTCTGTCCAAACCCTCACCTGCTTTACTGTAGGTTTCACTCTGAATAATAAATAAAGGTTTATATGCTGGAATAAGCAGCACTAAGAGATGGTCAGAGGAGCCCAGATGAGGGCGGGGGATAGCTTTGAAAGCCTTCTTGATGTTGGAATAAGCAAGATCCAGTGTACTGTCCCCTCTGGTTGCAAAGTCCACATATTGATGGAAATGTGGCAGGGTAGCTTTCAAGTCCACTTGGTTAAAGTCTCCCACTGCAATAAATGCACCCTCTGGGTGGGTAGTTTGTACTTCACTTATGGTATGACAGAGAGCCTTCAGGGCCTATTCTCTGTTTGCATCAGGGAGAATATACACAGCTGTGATAATGGTAACAGAGAATTCTCTAGGCAGATAGAAGGGTCTGCATTTGATGGTCAAAAGCTCCACATCTGGGCAGCACAGACTTGAAACCACCTTGGCATTATTACACCATCTTTATATAAAAACAGACAACCTCTCCCTGGGATTTGCCACTAAGAGTAAAACTCCAGTCCAGCTAAAATCCCATCAAGCTAACAGCACTATCTGGGACAGAGAGCTTTAACCAAGTTTCTGTTGCAATGATGACACAGCAATTTATCACGTCCCAGTTTGTTGTTAAATCCAGCCTCAAGTAATCCATTTTTGGTTCAAAGGAGTTTCACTCTACAGGTGAAACTCAAAAAATTAGAATATTGTGCAAAAGTTCATTTATTTCAGTAGTGAAACTTAAAGGGGGAAACTAATATATGAGATAGACTCATTACATACAAAGCAAGATATTTCAAGCCGTGCTTTGTCATAATTGTGATGATTATGCCGTACAGCTCATGAAAACCCCAAATCCACAATCTCAGAAAATTAGAATATTACATGCAATCAATAAAACAAGGAGTGTACATAGAACAGTATCAGACCTCTGAAAAGTATAAGCATGCATATGTACTCAGTACTTGGTTTGGGCCCCTTTTGCAGCAATTACTGCCTCAGTGCGGCCTGGCATGAAAGCTATCAGCCTGTGGCACTACTGAGGTGTTATGGAAGACCAGGATGCTTCAATAGCGGCCTTCAGCTCCTCTGCATTGTTCGGTCTCATGTCTCTCATCTTTCTCTTGGCAATGCCCCATAGATTCTCTATGGGGTTCAGGTCAGGCGAGTTTGCTGGCCAATCAAGCACAGTAATCCCACGGTCATTGAACCAGGTTTTGGTGCTTTTGGCAGTGTGGGCAGGTACCAAGTCCTGCTGGAAAATGAAGTCAGTATCCCCATAAAGCTCGTCTGCGGAAGGAAGCATAAAGTGCTCCAAAATCTCCTGGTAGACGGCTATGTTGACCCTGGACTTAATGAAGCACAGTGGACCAACACCAGCAGATGACATGGCTCCCCAAATCAACACAGACTGTGGAAACTTCACACTGGACTTCAAGCATCTTGCAGTGTGTGCCTTTCCATTCTTCCTCTAGACTCTGGGTCCTTGGTTTCCAAATGAGATGCAAAAGTTGCTCTCATCAGAAAAGAGGACTTTGGACCACTGAGCAACAGACCAGGTCTGTTTTTCTTTAGCCCAAGTAAGACGCTTCTGACGTTGTTTGTTGTTCAGGAGCGGCTTGACAAGAGGAATACGACATTTGAAGCCCATGTCCAGGATCCGTCTGTGTGTGGTGGCTCTCGATGCACTGACTCCAGCCTCAGTCCACTCCTTGTGAAAGTCCCCAACACTTTTGAATGGCTTTTTCCTGACAATCCTCTCCAGGCTGCGGTCATCCCTGCTGCTTGTGCACCTTTTTCTTCTACACTTTTCCCTTCCATATAACTTTCTATTAATGTGCTTTGATACAGCACTTTGGGAACATTCAACTTCTTTTGCAATTACCTTTTGAGGCTTTCCCTCCTTATGGAGGGTGTCAATGATGGTTTTCTGCACAACTGTCAGGTCAGCAGTCTTCCCCATGATTGTGATTCCTACTGAACCAGACTGAGAGACCATTTAAAGGCTTAGGAACCCTTTGCAGGTATTATGGCTTAATTAGCTGATTAGAGTGGGACACTTTGAGCCTAGAATATTGCACCTTTTCACAATACTCTAATTTTCTGAGATTGTGGATTTGGGGTTTTCATGAGCTGTACGCCATAATCATCACAATTATGACAAATCATGGCTTGAACTATCTTGTTTTGCATGTAATGAGTCTATCTCATATATTAGTTTCCCCTTTTAAGTTGCATTACTGAAATAAATGAACTTTTGCACAATATTCTAATTTTTCGAGTTTCACCTGTATATGATCTAGCTTTTAGCCTAGATGTTAGGCCTCTGCGTTTTCCATGCTTCCTCTTATGATCACACCTTCTTTTTTAAATCTGAAGATGGTCAGCAATGGAGGGAAACTTACCAGCTGCAATGGCTGCTCCTCCATCCTGCCCGTGACCCGAAACGCTTTCTTCGCTGCTCAAAATACTGAGCATGATGCTGTTTCCACCTCCAGCAATTTCCTTTCTTCCTCCTCGCTCCTCCAGACATTGCAGCTGATCTCTCACTGTCCATGTCAGCCGCCAGCATCTCTGTCGTTGATTTTATCCTCCGTAGTAATCCGAGGCCATGCAGACTCTCCCAAACAGTTTTCTCCACGTTGAATTTCTTTATCTCCAATATGGACTGATGTTCATATGTCAGTTTAGCAGCCCAACTCTGCTTAGTTGTTCCTATTTCTGAAAAGTGTTTTAGTCCAGATCGTTCACTTCCCTCCCTAACCCCCACACTTTTGAGAGCTGAAGCAGCCACAGCCAAGCAAGGCACCGCCATTTTTTGACCATTACATTAAATAGAACCCATCTAAACTTTATTTCTTCTCTAGTCCCTGAACTTGCTCTCTTGTTGGTCTCTCCTCTTTGTGCTTTTTCTTGAAGTATGGAAGGATGTTTCATTCCAAGAAAATATTTCTGCAGATAGTGCCCCCTGATGCCTAATCTATTGGAAATGGGGAAGGTTTCTGAAAGGTCTTCATTTTTCTTCCTTGCAGGGTGACTCAAAATACTTCAATTTGTCTTTTTCAGGTTATGCTGCCTTTGCAGTCCCATTTGGTTCTGCTTTCAAATGTATTTCCCTCATCTCTCTAGGACAGGAATGTCAAACTCACAATGTCACGTGAAGTGTCGCAACATATCACAACTTTTTTTCCATTGCTGGCAATGGGGTGGGCGTGGTTTCAGCATGATGCATCCAGCCCGCAGGCTGTCAGTTTGATGCACCTGCTCTAGGACATCCTGTCAGCTTAGATATATGGCAATAGTCCCCTTGACATATGCTAATTTGCTGCCATAAAGTATTACTGTGTAGCAGAGAGAACTTGGTTGTCTTCTAATACTGCATATTTTATTTATTATTTACAAGATGGAATACCATTGCTTCTGTTGAAAATTAGAATGTTTTTAAAAATGGGGAAAAATTATAAGAATATTAGTAATTGAAATAACTTAAGCAACAACTGAAAGAGAAGGAGGAAAAAATACTAGTTTACTGTTTGCCGTTTCCTAAATGTATTCCTCTTCTAATAAAATATTTGAAGTCCTTGGCAGGAAAAAAAGACATCACAGTTTAACTTATGTGCTGAACTATACACATATGCTGAATAGTGGTGACTTTCAGCCTGTTGTCACCAGCACAGTCAAGGTAATGCAAAAAACTTGAAGAATGCAATCATTCAATCCAGCCAAGCAAAACCACCATTGGATTTGAGATGCTGGCCACGTCAGATGCTGTCAACACTAGTGGCAAGACTGTTTGCTGCCCAATTTTTGGGCGGCTTTATAAATCAAATAAATAAAAATAAATGAATTATGCTAGTACAGCATTATTTGCACTTTAATTTGCTCTGTTAATGAAATAAAAAAATTGAGCTATTTCAATTAGTTGCATTCATCTGGCTTAATAAGACTAAAACAGCATAAAACAATGAAGTTTGGCTGAATCAGCTTGTTTTTTTTATTTAGTTTTTTTTAAAAAAAAACCCAACCTAAAGCTATATTTGAAATCCACATAATTTCCCCTCCACTATGATCCCAATAAGGAAGCTATTTTCAATGTACAACTAAATTAAAATGAAGGCTCAGGAAGAAATAAGTTTATTGCTGTTAACATGTATAAATTCTTCTCCAAGTGAGCAACAATGTGTAACATTTGAACCCAGAAGATCTTACCAATTGCAAATCAATACTGAAATAATTCTTGCATTAAATTAACATATAACAATCTAGACTGAATGTAGGCCATCTTTGAATGACATTTGTTTTCAATTAATGTTATTCTGAAAGACTTATCACCAAATGAGATGAATGTTGTTGGAACACAAGCTGCAGAAGTATAATTTGGTTGTTTCTTCTTCCTTTATTTTCAGCAAACTTCATACAATATACTCCCAGCAAATATTGTCTGTTCTTCAGTTACACAGGAACAACTCTTTCTTTATACAAAAGAATGGTTGAGCCTACTCCTCTAATCAGCACACAATATACCTGGCAAGAAACAATGTACTCTGGAGCATCCATTGAGCATTGCATCAAATATAGAAGCCAAGGAACACCCAGGAAAAAAAAGCATGCATGGCTTGATTATTTGAGTTTCAAACATCTCCATAATTCCTTTGTTTACCCTTTCACCTTCAGGTTCTGGCCACCTATCCAGTTTTGGTTAATTCTATATATTCACAGTGAAGCATGATGTAAATTCCATATGTCTTTATAACTTCACGGCTTGTGTCCTACCGGGGAAAAAAATCTTATAGATTGTTCAGTTTATTGTATTTAAATATTACTTTTTTTACTAGTAATTGCACTACAGATTATGTAGTGGAAAAAATTAATCCTTTGTTTAAGGCATAAACCCAAGTTCCTGTCTATTCTGCGGATGTTAGAAATCCCCTGACTCTTGACAAAGAAGAGTGGGAATATTAACTCTTAACAATGTCTGGCTAAGTACCCAGAAACCTCTCTCTCTCTCTCTCTCTCTCTCTCTCTCTCTCTCTCTCTCTCTCTCTCTCTCTCTCTGTGTGTGTGTGTGTGTGTGTGTGTGTGTGTGTGCATGTGTGTATTTTATTGAAGCTAAAGCTCTCAGAACAGCAGACAAAGAAATTTTTAAATCAGGATTGGGGAAAAAGAGGTTATGAAGTTATTATAAATCAGAGGATATTGTGAAACATAAATATATATGGATATTAAATTTCCTATTTACCTCTTGGGAAATAGATATAAACAACAAGAATTGGTTAAGCTAAATTATTAAGTTGAAGTGTAAAATAGTTAGCAGTTTGAGGAAGAAACTATTATAGTCTCTAGATCTGTAATTTGTTTATATTTGCATCTAGCAATTAAAGACTAATTATTTTACGAATAGAAATCAATGTGGAATTTCCCAGTATATGTTAAATATCCTTATAATCCTTGGTTCCACCCTTCCAAAGTTTCTAGCAACTCTCCAATATATCAATTACCTTGGATGACTCAGGGCTGACAGATAACAAGAGCTGGAGCTACTGTGCCTAACAGAATGATGAACATCCTCCTTGGAACTGGGGAGGGGGGGAACCCGTTGTGTGCACAGATTGTTAAGACAAACAGAGAACACCGATACCAAGAATGGCCACCCTACAGAGCTGTGGATGGATGTTATTATTTTTAAGAAGGAGCCTTTCTGATGATATAACAGGGCTGACCCTACAAGAGAGGGCTTCATAAATCTTTTTCAACTGAAAGTTCCTGGTCGTGCAGGTTGGAGGGCAAACAAAAGAATCAAAAGAGCCAGGATGTGAAGTTTTGTACTGTTCATGTTAGGCTTGCTTGTGGGACTCTGCAATAATATAACAATGGGCAAGACTGAAAGGCATGGCTTTCTTTCTGTCCTTTGTTTCAACTGCTTCTCATGACAGTTTTAATTTCTCATTCCTAGGGTTACTGCATATTAAAAATTTCAAATGATGCTAATTCTTTCCCTACTTTCAAACAGGTATCTCTTTTGATGGCACGCTTTAAGAATAAATCAGATGGTGATCTAGTTAAATCCTGCATAACTTGATTAATCCTTGGTTACGATATATTGAAATTATTCTATGAAGCATACATTTGTAGGCGACACTTTACCATTGGTATGGTAACTACTTATTATTAAATAAAATGGTTAGTGCTTATTTCAGAGCCATTTTGGTGCAGTGGTTTCAGACACCAAGCTAAAACCAAGAGGCTATAAATTTTAGTACTGCCCAAGACACAATGCTGGCAGGCAGATTTTGTACCAGTGACCCTGGTACAAAAAGAATGTAGCAATTGAAAACCAGCTGCAAAAATTGTGCAAAGAAAACTGTATGGGTTCTTTCTAGCCATTGCTAGGAAACTAATTTTGATAAATCTAAACTGAGATAGATGAATTATGTACCTAACACACTGCAATCACGTAGCCAATAAAGCAATTAATATCTTAGTAGAGTATTTAATGAATGTGCAGAATTTAGAACATCTACCTAATTTAAAATCAATATTATTAAAGTTTATAAACTTTGAAGCTATTTACTGCCTCTAAATGCTTCATTATAAACTTCTAATAAAGCAGGATGCAACAAAGCTATAAATGAGGATCATTCAACATGAAAGTCATGTAGACCAGGGTTTTTCCTGTTTCTAATATATTTTGTTGTTTCAAATGTGCTTCCAAAATATCCACAAATCCTGTGATTATTGAGATATTTCACTCAAAAAATTACCCATATGTGGTTAATTTACCATAATACCATATGTCTTCACATAGAATTCCAGCTATACTCTATTTGTTCTGTCACTAACTTCTTATTTACTAAAAGGCAGAGTGGTAGGTTCAGCCCTCTACATTTCTAGAGGACTCGCTACTACTCCAGGTGTTTTAATGGAGAGGGGAAAAAACGCCAAACAAAGCACTGCACTTCAGCCACTCATGATTATTGTTTTTGTTGTTTATTTTTATTTATTGTTTTTATTATTGTTGTTGTTGTTATTATTTTGGGGAAGAAAAATGCTGATGTTTGGGCCTGCCAGCCTCCCTTTAATTTTTTTAGTTAACAGAATTTAAGAAAAGAATATTGGGTGAAGAAGAGAACATGGATGGAATTATAGATATATGAAAGCATTTTAAAGGACCTGAGTACTAAATTACGGCTTAGAATAATGTGTTAACTAGGTTAGTAAATACAACTTTAATATTTGTATGGAGATAATAAATCAGTGTTTTTTTGTGCAATTCTGATTTCTACTACAAATTTTCAGGATGCTCAAATGGAATAGGTATATATTTTGATATAATTTCCTGCCTTATTTCTGATAGGATGCCCACCAAAGTCTCTAAATAATCCAGGGATATAAGGACCTATTGAATTCCTAATACTGCAACAGGTTTATGGAAAAAGAATGCAATCAGAATAAATTTGTTGGCAGAAATGCAGCTTTCATTACCAATTTCTAAATCTTTCATTTTGGTAAGTGTGTCAATCAGATATCATTTAATCTATATGACAATCAACTAACCATTTAAATGAGGTAAATCCAATATAGAATGTGGGTAGAAAATGCCATAGAATTGGCATGTGCTTTCAATCTATACACATCCAGCTCCTAAATATGACCAAAAGAAAGAATCTTTTGAATGGGAATGTTATAAGAAGGAACAGTTTCCATTTCAGCTTAGCAATAGTGTTTCCTGCTAGGATAAGTGTAAAAATAGATTGAATGTCTTTAAGAAATAAGTTACAAACTTCCTGATAGCATATAATATTAAATTAAAGGTTGAATAACCTTGGTATGTATTCTTTCCTCATGAGCTTAACTTTTACTGAATAATCAGACATCTGCTTCAAATAATGCATTTGAAATGAAACAGAAACAAATACTAAGTAGATGAGCAAAATGGTGTGGATGTGTGAAAAGGAAAGGGTCATAGTTTTCAGATTTGAAATAAATAGCATGAAACATGGGAAATGACCATAAGAAGAATGTGAATTAATACCATACCTATTTTCCAAAGATGGAAATACATTAGAAGCTAAGCCTTTTGTGAATTTAAAACAAGGGACAAAGGGTATTAAAAGGAATTTAAAAGATGCTATTATTATTGCAACACTAATTCCATGCTACACCGACTTATTCAAATCTGTAACAAGCTTATTTTAACAATCTGTAAACTTCTTAAAAATGCAAGATACTTTTTTTTTTCAAAATCAAAGATACACAGTTTTTTTTAAAAAAAAAGTTGTATCTACATCTTCCTGTCAGAAGTTACAGGTATAACATTGTCTTCCAGAATGTAACATTATACATCTGGCCAGCAAACATCTGGATATTCATCATAGCTCATCATTTCCTTCTGTAAGTCCAGAAATTGTCAGTTATTTCAGCTGAGATTCACCTCAAGGGAGAAAAGACAAAATTACATCCTTTTTTGCCCACGTTTTATAAACTGAACTTTACCTTTTCCCTAGGATGCCAGTAAGTATAAATATAAGCAGCCTGAAGTCTTCTTATGATGGTTTTAAAACTATGCATGTGAATTCCTAGGGCTACGCAGGAAATATATTTAATTTCATTCATTGAAGAATTGAGTTTTAAAATTTTGTTCAGAAAATGCAACAACCAAGACTTCCCCATAGATTAATAACAAGTTAAACTCAAAAAACTCAAAGAACTGTGAATTAATAGCAGCTTCCAAAATTGCAATGTGTAAATATACAGATCTGGTTTTCAACATTTTCTCTTTTACTAGTCAATAATAACTGAGATATACAGACTTCTGGGGAAGAAATGGCAAACTGAAGAGCAGAGCTGACAACCACAGCAGAATGAAGAGCCAGCAAGTAGACAGTCTCTTCATAACTCCTTTCTAGACCAGGAAAAATTTCAAATTGCCCACAAGTGTCTCAGACAATTGTTGCTTCTGAGAAGACTGCAAAACAGGAGTCTTCAATGGATTTAGAGCTCTTTGAAATAAGGTAATAGCTATCTTATCAACTCAGTTGGCACTTTTAACTACACTGGATTTGCATAACTCCTTTTCTAATTACTTTTGTAAATTGCTTGTTAAGTATTTTGCAGCTACTAGGAACATTTGGATCCACAAGTTTGAAAACACTGGATAAGTTTCCTTCAATTCTTACTGAAAGAAATTTTATCTACAAGTTTAAGGACTTTGACAAATATTCTTTTGGAATAATCAGCAAAAAAAAGTGATTAGAACATGGATTGTGGAAAGTTAAATGGACTAAGGGTCCAGATAGATTTGAAATAAGACTTTAGAATTAATTATAAGAATCATTCCAATGGAAAAATGCTACTGTTTTGAATTTTCTTTAAAAAAAAACATGGGATGAAGATTAGACTCATGACAGAACAAGAAAAAACTCAAAATTGTAATTAAAGGAAAAGAACTCTTAAATTTGACCTGCTACTACAGAATGGAATAAAATATTTTAACATTGGGTAATATTGAAGAATATTTTTGAACAATTAGCTGCAGAACTTTTAAGAGTAACTCTTATCTAGAAATATTGTATTTTAAAGACATTATAAAAGAGGAAAAAATTTTACCCAGAAAGATAGAGATTGATCTGGAAATGGATTTAAAAATTACAGACTACAAGAATGATATGGAAAAAGAGGCCACCCTGGAAATTCAAAATAATGTCTTCATAATTAAAAGGGATGTACAGACAACAAATCAAAAGCAAGACCTGAATATTTTTCTATGCTAGATTTATAGAACATTTGAAGGCTTATGTGAGAAGAGATAATAAAATAAATGAAAATAAATCAAGTTCCAAGATGTTATTTGAAGGGAACAAAGATCAAGAATTTTGAAAGCAAAAGTAATATAAAATAAATTTATTTACTGTGAGATTAAAAGTCCATTCTTACTGGACTTTTGCTGATTAGGATTGAATGAGGAGGCTTTACAGTGTTGCTTACAGATAAGAGATAGGATATGAGAATAGGGCAATAGTTGCTGCATTCTTCTTATGATACAGAAATATTTCCTTCAGAAAGAAAATAAAGTATAAACAATATGTACAACTAAGGGAAGGAATATTAAAATAATACTGCCATTTTGTATGACATGATACTGGGCAGGCAGGGACCAGCAGTTCTCAGACAAGAAAGAAATGTTATGTTAATGCTGAGCACATGTCTGTTCTGAAAGTTGGAAAAAGGATTAGAATATAAACCCTATAGCAAATACACACAGCCATGTATACATGCTTAATTTCTGTATCCAACAGCATCCAGATCCTTTCTGCATACACACCTTTATTTCCTTGTAATAAAATAACCTATCTAACCATGTCACGTCCATGAAGTTCTCTAAGCCAGTTCCAGTGTATGGGTTGAGGTGTCTTGATTTATTGCTGTGCCTGAACTGAAGACAGACATTCTATGAAGATCTCTGCTTCTGTGGGTAAATTTGACATGCTAAATTCCCCCCCCCCCCGTTTTCTTCCCCAGATACAATTATTTTTTGCACTTAGTTACAGTAAGATGCTAGCATAAAGCTAGATTACTACCATAAGTGTAGCATATTATGCATTTTCCTGTAGACACAGCTTCATTGAATTAGATTTCATAGAAAACAAGCTGCCTATTGTACCCTTGAAATCCCACTGTGTATTCTGACTTTTTCCAGGCAATCTAGGTCCTATACTTGGTGACAGCTCAAATCACTGAAAAGAAGGTTAAGGGAGGGTTTCATCTGCACCAGCAATAATACAAAACAAATCCCTCTACGAGAACTTGCCCAGAGCAGTCATTTCTGGTTATCATCATTGTATATATTTATGACTGCAGTATTACTATACATGCAAGGGCACTGAGATAACAATACTGTGAAGGTTCTTTTTCAAAAGCTTCAGTGGCTGGATTAAGAATGGGAGAAGGAAGAGACATACAAAACACTAATTAATTTGTGCATCCTCACATCACTAATGTTTTGTTTCTTTATTTTGAACATTTATTGATACATAGTTCCCCAAGATTTCTATAGTCTTCAAAGCATTCTAAAAGGTCACTTTCATAGTTTTGATTGTTTCTGAAATGTAACTTGCATTCAGACTGAAGAATCAGGAAAGATTTTCTCATTAAATGTGTTTATTTTAACAGGGCATCCTGCTGAGCCATCTCAAAGAAATAGGAATCAACCCTACATGAATGGATGATTTCAACCAATGGGGCCATAGTGAAAACCTTGCTTGTTCCAGTGGGAAGAGCATCAGGGCTCAGAGATTTCCCTTACAATATTCTATTTAACTATATGAATTTGCTGACAAAGGATATCTGTTGGTTATCCTAAGCAGAAGACAGTCATTTATATATCATTCTCTCAGACTGAACCTTGTATATCAGGGGTGTCAATCTCAATTTCATTGAGGGCCGCATCAGCATTGCAGTTGCCCTCAGGGGGCCAGGTGGGTATGGCCTGGGTGGGCGTGGCCTACTGGGTGGGCGTGGCTAGAGTGCATATGGCCTACTGGGTGGGCGTGGCCAGCTCTACATCGTTCGCATCAAGGGTGCCTATGGGGGCCTGGTCAGGAGTGGGACAGATCTGAGGGTCTCTGGCAGAAGGAGGGTCTCTGGGCCAGGGCCAAGGCAGCGGGGGCCGTTCCCTCACTGTTTCCAGGATGGCTTCGCGGGCCACATGAAACCACTTCGCGGGCCGGATCCGGCCCCCGGGCCTTGTGTTTGACATGTCTGTTGTATATTAACAAAAGCAAAGATGGATCAAAACAAGCTCATACTAAACCAATCCAAGCTCCGTTTCTTTATTAAATAGATTTTTGATACCGCTAGCTGCAACAATTCTCTTGACAGGATCAAATACCCTAAAATGAGGAGTTCATAATCTGGGAAACTTCTTAGACATGTTAGACTTACTTTATACGCAAGATAAAAGTGGAAGTTGTATCTAGAAAAATCTTCATTTGTCTTTGATTGAAGTTTTACCAGAATCCTTTGGTGATGGTACCTCATGCATTGATCCCAAAGCAGTCAGACTGCTGTAATGTGCTCTCTTTTGGGCAGTCTTTGGAGGCAACTCAGCATGTCCCCCCTCATCCTTCTCTTCATTAAACTAGTCATACCCAATTCCAGCAACCGTTCCTTGTAAGTTTTAGCCTCCAGTCCCCTGATCCAGTGTGGATAATAATCGATGATTTTTTTAAAAAATTTTTTTAAAAAATTGGATTTTTTAAAATTTAAATCAGATTTTTTTTATTTAAATTGGATTTTCTTTTACTTTTATCAAATTTATTTTAATAAAATGCTTTTGGAGTAAAACTATCTAAAGATAGTTTTCTATTTAATATACATTAATAATTTAGTTTATTCAGCATGAAATAATGCTTAGTTATATAGCATGAGGCTGTATATTCTGCAATATTTACATTTTTGGTAAACTCATTCAATGAATCCAAGCTCTGCGAGCTGGGATAACATGCCCTGCACTGACGCATTCATACAATTTCACAGTAACTATGAGATAAATCATAAAACAAAGTTCAGGAATATTCCTTTATCCCATTATTTTGCAAATCTATGTACACTACAAACTGTATGATTGTTTAAAGAGAATTTGTACCAGGCTCTAAGTGTGAGGAGGAAGGGCAAGCAGTAAAATGAAAGTGAAACCTTCTAAGCATTTTATAAACCTTGTGATCTTTCTGCACATAGCTTGTAGTGCTTTATTCCTCGCCTGAGGAGCAAAATGGCAGCAGGCTGTAAAAGAGACCCAATTTGGGAATATTTTAATGAAGTTCCCATACCTATGGATAAAGCAGGTATGCATGCAAAATGCAAGCAATGCAACAAAGAGATGCAGGGCCTAGTGGCACGATTGAAATTTCACCATATTTTTTAGACTGCCATGAGGTCAGAGTTAAGGGGGAACCATTCAAGAAATATATGTTTGCTGATGGAGTTTCAAAGAAAGTTTCACCACTTAATTGGTGGAAGTCACTTAAGCACTTGGATTCAGAAAGCAATAACATATATCTGCTATTGCTAAAGCAATAACATATATCTGCTGTTGTTACTGCATGGCACTGCATTTTTATACAGTTGCCAAAAAAAATGAGTTGAAATATTCAAATATTCCTTTTTAGGCTGTACTGTATGTGAATACAATGAGAAATTCACAATAAGCACACATGGTTTAAATAACAAAATAACAGCATTGACTTTTTTGTTTAGGTGAAACCTCCATCAACATAAAAGATTCTGAAAACTATCTACTTTCTAAATCGCCATCCTTTTGTTCTACAATTGCAGAATTATTTCAGGATAGTGCATCAGTCACAGCATTTACACATATCCACAATATATCACCTAAAAGAAAGAAACCATCTGGAACCACTATCATAGATAAATTTGTGATAAAAACCAGCAAATTAGAAAAAGAGTTAATTGACGAAAAAAATACTCGGTTTGTTTATGCAACAAACTGTTCTTTCCATCTGCTTGAAAATCCACACTTTGTTAACATAATTCAGTTTCTGAGACTAGGATACAGTACACCAAGTAGATTAGATGTTGCAAGGAAATTGCTGGATAAAATATATGATGAAGAAATTATGCAATGTGCAACAAATCTAGAAGGTAAAATTATTAATCTAAGTTTTGAGGGGTGGAGTAATGTCCACAATGATCCTATTGCATGTGCTTGTATAACAGAAGTTAATATATTCCTTGCAGAAACAATTGATACTTCAGGAAATGCACACATAGTACCATATTTAGAAGAAGTATCAGGAAAAGTTATCATAACATGTGAAAAAAATTCAAATACGTGGTTTGGTCAGAGACAAGGCTGCAAATGTATCCAAAATGAGAAAAAATTTAGAACAATGTGAAGAAACTACCAAGCTAATAACAGGTGGTTGTTCATAGGTGCTCATTTGATGCATCTACTAGCCAAAGATTTCTGTGTCCCAGAAATAAAGAGTATTTTTTTTTTAAATTGCTAAATACTTCTTTAACAATCATTTTGCAGCATCAACTCTGAAAATAATGGGTGGGACCAAGCTAATGCTCCCACAAAATGTTATATGGAACTTTGTGGTACACTGTTTTGAACAATATATAAAAAACTGGCCTATTCTGATGACCACTTGTGAGCAAAATCGAGAAAAATTAGATGGCACCATCACAGTAAAAATCTCAACATTGGGCTTAAGAGAAATGTTGAACATATGCTGAGCATCCTGAAATCCATTTCTGAAGCTTTAAACAAAATCCAGAAAAATAGTTGTTTTATTGCTGATGCTATAGAAATTTGGAAGGAACTGAGTGAACGCTTAAGACAGAACTAAACAGTGACAAGCAGAACTTACAAGATTTTAAAAAGTGAATGGGACAAGCACTATCTCCAGCTCATTTTCTCACAAACATTGTCAATATTGGTACCAGGGTCAAACCTTAAGTTTAAGTGCTGAAGAAGAGGAGTTAGCCATGATATGGGTATCCAGAAATCATCCATCTCTAGTGCCAACTATAATGAACTTCAGAGTTAAGGGGGAACCATTCAAGAAATATATGTTTGCTGATGGAGTTTCAAAGAAAGTTTCACCACTTAATTGGTGGAAGTCACTTAAGCACTTGGATTCAGAAAGTGTTGAAGTAATGATTTCACTTTTAACCGCAGTGGCCTCTTCTGCTGGCATTGAAAGAATGAATATTTATTTATTTATTTATTTATTTATTAGATTTATATACCGCCCTTCTCCCGAGGGACTCAAGGCGGTGTACAGGGCAATTAAAATATAACATACAAAAGTTAAAAATAGATTAAATTAAATTTAGCCCCAAACAAAATAAATTAAATTATGAAATTTAAAACCCCAATCCCTCAGTCCAGGCCAGCAAGCTTGAATAACCAGGTTTTCAGGTCACAGCGAAAAGAGCGAAGGTCGGGAGCCATCTGGAGCTCCACAGGCAGCTGATTCCAGAGGGCAGGCGTGCCCACAGAGAATGCTGTCCCCCTGGGGGCCGCCAGCCGGCACTCCCTGACCAACAGCACCCTGAGGAGACCTTCTCTGTGGGAGGGCACGGGGCGATGGGAAGTTGACACTGGCAGCAGGTGCTCCGGTAAATAATCTGGACCCATGCCATTTAGGGCTTTATAGGTCATCACCAGCACCTTGAATCTCTTCCTTTGGACTTGTTCACTCTAAATTGAGAAATCGTCTGAGGACTGATAAAGCAGGTACACTTGTTTTTCTTTTCCAGATCATGAACAAACAAGAGAACGAAGATGAAAATGAATGAGCTGAGTTTTTTTTTAATGTGGATCCAGCTGATATATTCAGTTTAAGTTCTTTTGTTTGTTTTTTCAGATATTTTGTTTAATGCATTTCACTTACTATACATTGATGTTTAAACAAATACAAGAATATGTAATATGCTATTGTTTTAATTAAATAAAAGAATTTGAGTAGTTCTCCAACTATATATGCTTTATCTATTAACCTAAAATCATTCTGATATCGCTGTTTTACTAACCTGACAGCTTATTCTAAATAGGAAACCTTTATTTTGTTTGCAAATAATAATATTAAAGATTCTAACTACCAGCAAGAATGAATCTTTACATTTAAAGAGCACCTGTCATTTCAGATCCCTCATGGCAGTGCCTGTTAGCAGGCATCCACTCCCTACTGCCCGCCATATCCCTCACCTTGTTGTGTTACTGCCACATCACCAGCCATGGATGGGATTGTCGGTTAGTCAACAGCGGGTCAGAAAAGGAGCCGCTGCAGGACAGACATGACAGTTGCTTTTTAAAAATTATGATTTAAATTGAGTTGCTTTAATCAAGCCTTTTTATTAATCATTTAAAACAGGATTTAAATCAACTTGATTTAAATCAAATTCACTCTGTTTATGACAAAGAGAGAGAAGGGTTAAATTTTTTGTTACATTGGATTTTGTTTGAATTGAGTTTTTGTAATTTTGTTTTGCACTATCTTTATTTTTTGAGGTACTTTTTGCTAACTTCAGCTTGAAGATCAAAGATTTGATCATTCTTAAAGCAGATTGCAGTGTTAGGAAGTATTTATTACACTTTATAAAAATTACAGTTTATGTAATGGGCCAATTATTCAATATCTTCAGGTGAAAAGGTGGACTTATAATTGTAAAATCTTCACTAAAAAATCTGGGCTTTTCCAGAAAATCACAGAACGTATGACTCGATTATGATATCTCCACATTTTCAAGTATCAATTCATTATGTATGATTCAGTTTGATAAATATAGCTCTTTGTCTCTATTTTATCCATAATTACTTTGGCCTATAATTGCTTAAAACAGAGGGATTGGGAACCCATGGTTTAGAGCATTTCCAAAGATTAAATGAATGTATGGAGGATCAAGCTAAAAATGATTTGTCTTCTTGATGTCTGTTTAAATACTATCTGCTGGGAAATAAAAGGAAGCTATTGTCTTCTTGTCCAATTTAGTGAATCTTCCCAAATGTACCTGACTTGCTATTACAGAATATTAAACAGAATGGAGATAGTTGTTATGGTTTGTTATTAATCATGTTCTTATGCTGTTAGGGAAAAGGATACTATTTCAAGAGTGTTTTCCAGACTGCATACAAATATGATGGCAAAAGCCCGTACCACAGTGTTCAATTTGTGCTCTTTTCCATGCTCAGTATATCATTGTGTTCTTTCCAAGACCCCACATAGATAGGAAAATAGGGAAATGGCAAAAAGTGCTGCTTTTCTTATTCTTCATCACAGCCCTTAAAGGCACTAAAAAAGAAATACTGTTGCCACTGTCATATTAACTCTGTTGGAATCTCAGAAAAATCATACCGCATACAGCAAAGTTATCTAACTGAAACAAAGACTTTCACAACTTCCAGCTTTCAAGATAGAATTGCCATTTTGCTACAGAAAATGGGTTTTCCTTCTGTCAGCATGAGTTTAGTGGACAGAATTCTGTGTTCAGTATGATATATATTGATATGAATGTTATGTCTCCCAAAATGAAAATCTGAGTTTTTCAGGACAAATCAAATGCTGCCAAGTCCGCTAGTGCTGTTGTTTATGAAGCGTATCCCAGTCTCTTTCACACCCACACATCAAACCTAGCTACTTTTTTTGATGAATATCCCCCTCCCCTTTACATTATTGTCTCATCTCCATGCATTTCCTGACATCCCACCACCCTCTCCCTAAATCAAATCTGAAGGTCCTCCCCATAGCATTGCTATGTGTCAGATTACCTCCTTCCTCTTTTACTTAACTCAGAAACTCTCTGCATTCTATTCACCTGGTTCTAACACCATCCCGTTTATCATCATTGTTTCCATCAGAAACTATTCCATTCTTCCATTAATTAATGAATTAATTTAACATATGTTCCCATCATTGTTCAGAAGCTGTTCCAATATTTTCCACATACAAAATCAAATAATGTTAATTCACAAATGCATCATCCAATTCATTGAAGATGCTCCACTAATTTGAAGCAACCAAGTGGATTCTGAAGAAAAGAATTGCCATTTAGTGCATTGACTTAATTTTCTGATCTTAGCAAAGTTAACAAACTATTTAATCCATGTACCAAAAATCAGACAACAAAAAGCTGAGATACTTACTAGTATCTAAGATAACTGGGTAGATTATTGACTCAGCTGATGCAAAAATAAACCCCAATTTATCTTCTAAAGTTTGCAATAAGAGACACATGCATGCGATCTTCATATTTGCCTAAGGAGCAGGCAAATGAAATGTAATGTTTGTTCCTGCTTTTGATTATTCAAATACCTGTACTGATCGTTATAGAGATGAAACTGTGTCAATGACAAAAGTTTCAGCTCTATTTATCTCTGTAAGTATTTGTGATGTAATCATCATATCATCCAAGTGTAGCTATTGAAAACAATGTGGTTCCTTTAAAGAATCAACTTTTTAATTATTATTAAATATTTTAAAAAGAATATATAAGGGAAGATAAAAGTCATGAAAAAATGAAATAAAATAGTAATGTACAAATAATACTACACAAAATAAAAAAATTACAATTTAATCCCTTTGTTTCGGGATGCAGTCAGGGTGACTGAGTAGAGCTGAGCATGTACTGTCCGGATGCCCTTCCTGATGCCTACACAGAGTTTGCAGCAAATGTTTTCCCTGCCAGTGCCTAGGATTGAACTCTCAACTTTCCAAGTGATAGGCAAGAATCTTCAACTCTAGATCACTGTACCACTTACTAATAATATACTAAGTAAATAAGAAATCTAAAAATGACATAGCAATTCTAGTTTTCTGATATATTACATATGAAAGTATAAAAATTTTAAAGGAAAAATTTAAAATGATTAAGCTTCAAGCTACTTGCCAACACTAAAACTGTATATCCAACTAAAATTACAAGGTAATAATACTAAAAATCTAGTTATCAATGAAGTTTAAATACAGATTCTGTATGTACAAAAACCAAAATTTTGGTGTAGGAATAACAAATCTATGTATTATATTATAATCCAAAAATGATATTTCTGAAATTTAAAGTGATATAGTTCACTTTTCTTTCTTGGCAACCCTTCAGAAAACAGCTCAAAATGTTTACCATTCACAAAAGGAAAAAAGAAATAACATAAAAATCTTACCATGGGCCATGCGATGAAACCAATAGTATCCAAAATCTACTCCAATGAAGGTCAAATACCATGTCCATGGTGATGTCCACGGTAGTTGCATCATTCTATAGTTGTTCCACACATAGATATATGTTGATATTTCAACACTTCTAGAAATAACACTGAAATTCAAAAATAGACAATGCACATTATAGATGCATCAGACTACCATCTCCAGACTGTTTTGTTTGTGGACATCTCTATCAAAAGATAATGGAAGAAGGGTCTCTGGAGCTACAAACAGAGCAATTCTGTAATCTAGCAAGCAAACAAGCTTTTAAAAATATTAAATGATCAATATGGCATGATCAATATGGCAGCAAAATCACCAAAAGATCAAAATGAGCTACAATACAAATGCATTAGCAATTATTGTACCAGTGTTTGGGTCTGAATACGATGTCTGTTTATATGATAACTAACAAAAGTAAAAGATGACTGTAATGTTCTGACCATCTCATTTTTATCCCAGCAAAAACCCACAGTGATCAAAGTCTGATATCACTAAATTACCATTTCAGAAAAACCTCAATTTTTCTTAGTTGTTATTTCAAATCTCAAAAAGCGTTGGAGATGAGAGGAAAAGGAGGGAGGGCATAAGAAGACCCTGTTTCACCCTGGCTGTCAGGGCCCACCTGTGACTCACTCATAGCTTTCTAACAGGTGGTCTGATTTTCAAACCAAAATATCTGTTTAACTTCAGTTTGGCAGTTGGAGAACCAACATTTCACACAAGTTTCAGTGGCAGGTGTACTTATCCTTTGCTGAAGCAAAACACCTGGAACATATTTAATCTTTGTAAGAGGCTTATGAAATATTACTAAAGATGTTTTTAAAAAGGCAATTCACCATATTTTTGCAATTTATAACTTGAAATATTACCACAAATCTTAACCTAAATTCTTAATCATTTAGACAACGGGCCAGAAAGGAACTTTAGCTGTTCTAAAGGGACCAGGAAGGAGAGGGGAGAACTCTCAATACTATTTTGTGAGGAAATTAAAAAGAAAAAAAGATACTTTTGCCTAAAGTAATATCACTTACCGGCTATTGGCCAAAATACAGTTATATATGCTTAAGACCCAGTGAATCAAGAAGGCTTAAGAGTGCCTGATTCTGCTTGGATCATGACCAAAGGGTAATGTTTTCTCATTTTGGCCTCATTAAGTATTGTAACGTTTTTGCAACATATCCAGACATACAAAGGGAAGTATTTCTTAAATTGGTCACTGAGCTCTTTTTTCATTGGGTTGTAACTTAAGCTAGACATTAATTCTAAAGTACTGATTTTTTTCATCTGAAGTTATATAAGTCAAATTTGCATAGCTTAAATCAGTCATACTAACAGAATTATTAATGGATTAGCTTTGTCAACTATGGAAACAAATTCACAATTGCTTTATTTGGGGAGAACATTTACCAAAGACAAAATATTTATGTAGCGCTAACCCGAAAGGGCTGCTGGAGCCCGGGTTCTCCTGCTCACATGCAGGGAAAGTGTTCAGGTGGCTGGTCTCCTGCTCCTGCTCCTGCTCCTGCTCCTGCTCCTGCTCCTCCTCCTGCTCCTCCTCCTCCTCCTCCTCCTCCTCCTCTTCTTCTTCTTCTTCTTCTTCTTCTTCTTCTTCTTCTTCTTCTTCTTCTTCTTCTTCTTCTTCTTCTTCTTCTTCCTCTCTCTCTCTCTCTCTCTCTCTCTCTCTCTCTCTGGCTTGCCCCACAGAAACCTCTCCTCTCCTATCCCCTTCTCTCCCTCACACTTGCCCCACAGAAGCCTCTCATATCTTATCCTCTTCTCTCCCTCAGGCTTGCCCCACAGAAGCCTTCCATATCCTATCCCCTCAGGCTTACTTCCTAAAAATCTCTCCCATTCTCCCCTACTGTCTCATCTTCCAGGTTTATCTTCTCCACCCTAGGCCTCAGCAGACTCAACTCCTTCCTGTCCTCTCCTGACTCCTCCCCCAGGCATCTCCCTGCAGTGTCTCCTCAGCTCACCCAACCCCCGCTATACACTCCCCCCACCCAAAATGTTCCCCCAAAGAGTGGGGGAACCACTCTTACCTAACCCTAACCCTAACCCATCAAAAGAACTTCAAGGCAAAATTCTTCCTGAAAGAACATTTTATTCAGGAAACAAAATATCAGCACTACATAGTTCAGGGGTAGGCAACCTCGGCTCTTTTATGACTCATGGACTTCAGCTCCCAGAATTCCTGAGCCAGCCATGAGCTCAGGTGGCTGCTCACCCTCACTCCCGGTACCCCGGGCCGGAACCAGAGGGTTGGAGCGCATCACCGCTTGGAGACAGCGGGGACGCGCTCCCAGATGTTGATACGGCCCTCTGTTCATACACCTGCAGCCATTCCCTACCGTCGTGGGAATGGGCAATCCCACACCCTGCTCTGGGGCCCCATAGGCACCCAACCCGAGCCCCGCCACGGCGTGATCAATCTCAGGCCTGGTCTGAGTAACGGTTGATGGAACCCCCCCAGTTTCCAACCAAACCTGTGAACCCACCCCCCTCCCTAACCCCACAAAAACTTTTGCTAAAAAGCGCACTAGAGGCCTCTTATTAAATTTATGATAGAGGCTCCTGTCCCTGCCCAACCATCTCTCGGGGTCCCAATAATTGGGCCCGTCATCAAGAGGAGCGATGGAAACAAAGGCGGGTCGCGCCCAGGAAGGGGGGGCACCCCTGAGCGCAAACAGGTCTGTGCTAGAGTAGAACAAACGGACCATTTTCCAGGTAGGTCCCATCAGGCAGTCCCATAGGTAGACCAATCAGGAAGATGTACAAAGGAAGGTCGAAAATGTCCAGTCCACCAGCTCCCTGCCACTGAGCTGGGTACCTTTCAGGTAGCTTCCAAAGTAGGTTGGGCACCTCCCTCTCACGGAGGGCTCAAATCCATCTTGGAGCGGACGGAATACCAACCCAAACGAAGCATACCTCCCTAGAACTCTCACCTCTAGAGAGGCAGCAGATGGCATAGGTTGGTATAGGTGATGGTACATCTGAGCCACCCTCTCACAGCAGCTCGACATAGACCTTCTGAGTCCAGTGGGTTCATAGGGAGAAAGAAAAGAAGAGCAGCAGTTCCCAGGCATAGCAGCCAGGAGGTGACAATAATCAGATTGGAGAGCACAGTTCTTCTCATAGCAAGGACAGCAGGAGAGGCTGAGCAACAGATGGATGGACCCAACACAGGCAACTGAAGTCCAGATGGCCAGAACGTAAAAGGCACGAGCTAACCCGTGTCGTCCGGCCAGCAATACACAGCGCCAGCAGTCTAAGAGTCCAATGCCAGCCATAGGTCTCCTCCGCCGAAAACGGGCGTAGAGCCTCTCATAGAAATCTTGGTATAGTAATGTCACTTGCGCACCTGAATCCAAGAGGGCCCACTTGTACCGGCATCATTGAAGAAGGGCCCACCAAATATTTAGGGACTTTGGCAGTGAGAGACACAGCATCTGGTCGGACAACCCATGCTTCAGTCCTTGAAGGCTGTTGCTGAAGTCTTGTCACTTTGACCTCTGTAGGCCGTGAGGTATGGGAGTCCCTCACTAAGGGAGATGCTCCCATCACTCCTATCACTGAGGAGGGTTTGGGGAAACTCTGTTCATGATGGGTGACACCCAAGGCTGCTCTTGGTCACCCCTTTGACTGGAACTAGTTAGTATTGCTGGGCACCCCATTGGCTCCCTCACTGGGGCCCCTCTGTAGTTTCCCAACTGGGCTGAGTTTTGTGGGGTTTGCAGCTTTGTACAAGTATGCCTGTAATGCCCTGCACCCACAGTTATAATAGATCATTGGCCTTGCCAACTTGTCAGCTGAAATGAAAGAGTCCATTCCTCCACTGACTAGCCTAGTCAGAACTCCATTCAATGGCGAACAACCCATTGCCGTCCATGAGGCCATCATATTGGTCAAGTTGAATAGTTTAGCTTGCCTAGTGGTAAGCCGGGTATCATCACCTCCAGCTTTCCTCACTCCCATGCCTGAGGGCCATTCTGGTGGCAAATCAGTTGTGGCCTCGTCCACCACTTCTGTTGCCCTAACTCTCTTTATGAGCTCATGATACTCCCAGTTGTTCCCTTTGGCTTCAGTCTGATTCCAGACTGGGTCTGAGAATAGAGCACCCCATGAAAGTTGCTCCATCCTGGCCCATTCTACTTCAGCTAGATCCATCCCGTCCCTTTCTACAATGTGACATAGTAACTTGTTCAATCATCTTATGTACTCATACAGTCTTTCACCTCTCTTCTGGTACATTTACTTAAACCGAAAGAGTAGGCTAGAAACTGTTTCGGTAGATCCAAATTCATCATGCAGTAAACAGAGGTAATTATGTATGGTAAAATGCCCTTGGCTGAGTGTCAGGCTCCTAATGCCTTCTGCAGTGGGACCCTTTAGGTTCTCTCTGACCCTCTGTTTCTTTTGAGCATCTGATACATCCCATTCTTCAACAGCCTATAATGCCTGCTCCATCCAGGTTTTGTATTCTTCCTCCATCTTTGGCATTGGTTGTATCCCTGAAAAGATACATAGTTTCTTGTACCCAGCCTCAGCACAGTGGTTGCCAGACAGGGTTTGGATGGGTGTCAGGCTCCCCATGGCCTGGGCAGTTCCTGCATCTTCTGCCCCTGTGGTAATCCAAGCACGTGTCTCCTCTTGGGGGCCCAATGTCTTCGCTGAAGGTGTGGAGCATGGGGTCAGGTGTATCACCCTTGACCTGCTGCCCTCAGTCAATTGAAAGCTCTCAACCCCAAACCATTCTGGAAGCCTTTTCTTCCACTCCAATAGCACATCAGAGTGAGAGGAGTCCCAGTCCACTTTTGTGTCTATCATGTATACCCTTTGGTCAGGGACAAGGGCCCTCACTGTTTGTAGAATTCACACTTCTGACCAAGCATCCCAGGGATGTCAACTGCTACACACAACTTTACCTCACTGTTCTGGTCCTTACACCACTTAGTGACAGTGGTGGAGTCCATTTTGCTAACTTGGCTCATATCCATGGATGGGACCACCACCCTCTTCTGGAGTAGGCCCCCACTTGTAGCACTACCCCGAAAAGGGCCAATGGATTCTGGGTTCTCCTGGCCCACTTGGGCTGGCTGCCAGTCCACTGTGGTCCCTTACTTAGGCACTTCTGCTTGGCTGAAACATGTGATGAGGTGGTGGTCAGTTTCTCTCCACAGTCAGATAATGTGATGGGGTGGTGCTCAGTCTGTATCAGCAGGCAGGTGATGTAATAGAGTGATGGTCAGTCTCTCTTAGCAGGCAGGTCATGTGTAGGGAAAGTGTTCAGGTGGCTGGTCAGCTCTTCTTCTTCTTCTTCTTCTTCTTCTTCTTCTTCTTCTTCTTCTTCTTCTTCTTCTTCTTCTTCTTCTTTTCTCTCTCTCTTTCACTTGCCCCACAGAAGCCTCTCATATCCTATTCCCTTCTTTCCCTCAGGCTTGCCCCATAGAAGCCTGCCATATATTATCTCCCTCAGGCTTGCCCCACAGAAGCCTCCCATATCCTATCTCCTTCTCTCCCTCAGGCTTGACCCACAGAAGCCTCCCATATCCTATTCCCTTCTCTCCCTCAAGCTTGCCCCACAGAAGCCTCTCATATCCTATTCCCTTCTCCCTCAGGCTTACCTCCTAAAAGCCTCTCCCATTCTCCCCTATTGTCTCCTCTCCCAGGCTTATCTTCTCTACCCTAGGCCACAGCAGATTCCACTCCTCCTCCCTGACCTGGGCCTCAGCAGACTCAACTCCTCCCTGCACTCTCCTCCCCCAAGCATTTCCCTGTACTGTCTCTTCAGCTCATCTTACCCCCGCTACATTTATTAAGTCTAACTGTGCTTCTTTAAACTTCCCTTTTCCTTCTTCAGAAAACTAAGAATACTGTATATTTAATCTGAAATATGCTGGTAAGAGTGCTAATTGCAAATAAAACTTTAATGAACAAGATATACTCTATTTGTAGTCTGACAAATTCTCACTGAAAAACAGTGGGAACATTTTTTGTTAATTTAACATTTTCTTATTAATTCCCATTTGATTTTAAAAATCTATTTTGAACCAAAAACTCCTCAAATGCAGGTGAAAGTGAAAGATTCAATTACACATAAATATGTATTAACTAGGGACGTGGTGGCTCAGTGGGTTAGGATGCTGAGCTTGTCGATCAGAAGGTTGGCAGTTTGGCGGGTCGAATCCTGAGTGCCGGGTAACAAAGTGAGCGCCTGTTACTCGTCCCAGCTTCTGCCAACCTAGCAGTTCGAAAGCACGTAAAAATGCAAGTAGAAAAATAGGGACCACTACGGTGGGAAGGTAACAGCATTCCGTGCACCTTTGGCGTCTAGTCATGCCGGCCACATGACCACAGAGACATCCTCGGACAAGTGCTGGCTCTTCGGCTTTGAAACGGAAATGAGCCCCTAGAGTTGGAAACGACTAGCACGCATGTGCGGGAGAACCTTTACCTTTACCTTATGTATTAACTGTTATTAATTTTAGAGAACGACTACTGAAAATATGATCTTATGAACTAATAACAATCAGCCAATTTTAAATTTTAAAAAAGATAAATGTCTACAGGATAATGACATTCAAAGTAAGATAATGAATTGATATCTTAATTTATTTGTACATTTTATATATAATTTATAGAAGAATTTTGTTACAATAAATTCTTGATATCTGTTAAATTTTCATATACACATCAAGTACCAAAGGTTAAATGAAATTTGTCAAGCTAAACGCACAGAAATATTGGAAACATGTGAAATATGTATGTCCTATAACAAAGACTCCATGAAAAAAGACGAAGAAAAAGAGTAGAATGTTTGTCAAACCTCACACTGAAAAAGGAAAACAACTTGTGTTCAATTTAAAGTCTCTTATATTTTTCTGAACAGGTGCCAGTTCATGACCTGACAATCTAATTTATTACTCTATCAACTGATTTATTAGACTTGAAATGACCCTGACATATAATGGTCATAGTTTCTCCCCATTCTGCTTTTACACTTCATTATAAAGCCAAACAGTCCGGAAGTTGTTGCGGAAAGAATGAGAATGATCTGGGAGTTTTACTCCCTGTCTTCACTCAGCACTGCAGATATGATCACTTTCCATTTTTAATATACAAACATAGCTACAAAATGATCTATTTACTAACAGTATCTTGGAAAGCTGTTAGAATGTTTGCCTGTGTTGAGCTCTTAATTACAGAATGTAAAAGTAACCCTTTAAAAACATTTCTTCACCCTGAAAAGTAGTACACTGGAAAAAAATCTAAAACCTCTCTCACATAAGAGATAAAATCTGAACACAAACCTAAAATGTCAGCATGAACCTAAGTGAAACTTAAATATTTTCCCAAGTATTTGTTTTCCTACCAAATATTTTACATGTGTTTAAGTACAAACAAGAGCTCCTAATAGCTTACATAATTGACCATATTTTTTAAAAAAAATAATTAAAATCATTATACAATGTTGTACCATAGTTAGCAATTTTTATATTATGCCTGATTGTTTATTTATAGCATATTGTTCATGTTCATAGCATTTTACATAATGTAACAATTGTTTCCACTAATTAGAGGAACACCTAATATCTAATTTTATTTATTAATCATTTTATGGACTTTCTTGACCTCTCTCTTTTGAAATATTTAGGGGGAAAAATTAATTGAATACTGAGATAGTGCACACACCTAATGAGAAGAAAGGACTCACTGGAGAAGAGCCTCATGCTGGGAAAGATTGAGGGCAATAGAAGAAGGGGATGACAGAGAATAAGGTGGCTGGATGGACTCACTGAAGCAGTAGGCATGAGCCTAAATGGACTCCAGAAGATGGTAGAGGACAGGAAGGGCTGGAGGAACGTTGTCCATGGGGTCGCGATGAGTCGGACACGACTTCTCAGCTAACAACAACATAGTGCACACACTACATTTTGTACTTACATAAAAAGCTAAAAGATACATGTTACTGTAAATACAGTGTCTTCAAAGGAAGATTGGTGAGTGAGAACCTAGCAGGTTAAACAAACTATAGTGGAGGAAAACAAAGGATTAATGATTAATCAAGACAACAAATGAAACTTTATTGAAATAAACTCAGAAATAAAGCTAGTTGCAGAAATACAATCTAACAATGATTATTAAAAGCAACAAGAAATGAATCTCGAAACTTAGAAAACTAAAGCACTCCATAGGCATTTTTTGAAAAATATTGAAGGGAAATTGGACAGCACCTGAGCATAGCAATTGTTTAGGAATGGGAGGAGGAGGGTGGAGAGGTGGAGAAGAAGGAAGAGGTGGAGAAGGAGGAATTTTTTTGCTATCCAAGAACAAGCCATATGCACAAATGTTAATTGGCAAAAAATAGAAAACACTAGTTTGGATAGTAAATGCTGAGATATACGGAAAAACAGTTGACCATTTAATAACTAGATGCCGCAAAATCCAGAATGGTTACAAAAAAAGGGACAACTGTGTTAGCAGGATATTGCATTAGCATTTATGTAGAAAACTAATTTTACTTTCATATTACTTGCAATATGAATTAATGGAAAGCCATTGAATATAATAGAGCAAAATAGAGTTCTTGCAGTCCAGACTGGTTGGTACTTGGAATATAACACATCAACTTTACTATTATTGAAAAGAACCCTGATTACTTTTTCAATGAAGTAGTATCAAAAGACAGTTAAGTTGAAGACAAGTAATAGAAAACATTTACTGGTATTTACAAACAGAGATTACAAATATTTGTAAGAAGTCTACTAATTGTTATTGGGTCATTAGGTGTAATATCACAAGGACACAGAAAGAATTTGGACTTAGAATTTAGATTTAGAAAAACTAATGATAGACCAACTCCAGGCATTAGCACATTTGGCACCTCAAACATAATTAGCACTATAGATAGTCCTTGTTTAGTGATGGCAACTCTGGAAATCCCCAATTCCATCATTAAGGAGGATTGCTGGTCATTAAGTGAATACCTGCCAACTTCCAACAAGCAAAGTCAAGCAGGCTGGTCTGTTAGTAAACGCCTGCCTCAGGCCAATGCAAACACCAGGCATAATGGCGGCTGGGGTAGGTAAGCTCCCCTACGCTCTACTACCCAACTGTTGTTTATTATCTTCTTCCTCCCATTGCTGACAAGGCAAGCCTAGCTTAACCTTTTGTGAAGCCACAATTATTGTGTAGTGGGTTCTGGACCGCATGGCAAGGAAGAGACAGATGAGTACCACACGTCAGCTCTTTATTGTAAGGAAGCGCGTACTGAACAAAGGGGTTTACCAAGACCCCTTATATACCTAGTCAGGTGCCATTCTGGCCAATCCAACCATCTGAATCTCCCGCCGAAAATACTTCAGCCAATCTGGCCACAGTACAGCGCCCTCAGATGGACTGATGGTTCTTCAGAGCTGCAGCTGCTTACACCCATACATAACACCCCTTCCCCTTTAAAAAGAATGAACATATATGATGCAATTGGCATGCAACACATTACACACACAATAACTATTATACTATCACTGGCTCCCTGCTAGTTCAAAATTGTACATAATCTGTGAGGTGTGACGGTTGTCTGTGACTCCTGGTAGACCGCGTCAGCCCTTGCTGGACTTCCACATCATCATTGGCAGTGGTAGAACTATAGTTCCAATGTTCTGTTTGACCCAATCCCTAGTCAACCAATCCCTGGTCAATCCCTTGTGGTTCAGGTTTTGTTGTTTGTTGTGGTTGCTCACCTCGTGACCTTTCAGGAACCTGCTTCCTGACTTGATCTACATGGCGTCTGATCTGACGGTTTCCCTCCACCCCTATAACGTGTGACAATGGTCCAGTTCTGTCAACCACCACCCCCGGAATCCATGAATGACCCGGCCCATAGTTCCGTATCCAAACCAAGTCGTTTATGAGGAATTCTCTAAGTACTCTGGGATGCTCGGGTTCAGCAGCCACTCTGTCAGGATGCAGCCTATCCAATTTGGTGATTAGACGCCAGCCCCAATGAAGTTCTGCTGGACTCTTCCCTGTAGAGGTACAAGGTGTAGTGTGTTGAGCCAACAGGAACTGTGACAATCTTTGATGCCAGTCGCCCACGATGATGCGCTGCAATGCGTCTTTGGTTGTTTGCACAAAACGTTCTGCCAATCCGTTGGTCGATGGGTGGAAAGGAGCCGTTGTAACATGCCTAATCAAGTTGGCCCTGGTGAATGCCTGGAATTCAGCAGAGGTGAATTGAGGCCCATTGTCTGAGACCAATACGTCAGGAAGGCCATGTGTGTCAAAGAGGCCCCTGAGCACTTGGATGGTTTTGGCCGAGGTCATGCTAGTGACTGGTATTACCTCCAACCACTTAGAGTGGCTGTCCACTACCACTAAGAACAGCTGCCTCTGGAATGGACCTGCATAATCAATGTGTACTCTGGACCATGGATTGTGTGTCTCCTCCCATTTTTGTACTGGTGCATGGGGCATCTCAGGTCTGGACCTTTGACATTCATAACAACTATTTACCTGTTCTTCAATGGCCTTATCCAGACCAGGCCACCACAGATAACTCCTTGCGAATGCTTTCATTCTAACTATTCCTGGATGTCCTTCATGTAGTGCCTGAATGACTGTGTCTCTCAGTGTGTCAGGAATGATGACCCTACTTCCCCACAACAGACAGCCCTTGTGTGCCGACAGCTCATGCCTCCTATTGAAAAATGCTTGGAACTCGGCTCCAGGCAACTTGTCCTGCCACCCCGTGACAACCCAAGAGTGAACTCTACTTAGGACTCTGTCTTTTACTGTTTCTGTGGCTATGTCTTTTGCCTGCAGGGGGCATTCTGGTAGGTCCTGGATTGACAGAATTTGGACTGCTGGTGCTGGGTCTGGTTCAGGCCTGTCCACAGGCAACCTGCTTAATCCGTCCACGTGGCCCATCTCTTTACCAGGTTTGTGAACCAACTTGCAAGAGTATGCAGATAGGAATATTGACCATCGCAGCATCCTGGGTGATAAAATTTGTGGTGTCTGTTTGTTCGTTGTGAACAACCCCAATAGAGGTTTATGATCTGTAAATATAGTGAATTCTCTGCCATATAGATAATCATGGAATTTCTTGACCCCAGCCACTATGGCCAGGGCTTCTTTGTTAATTTGAGCATAGTTCCTTTCTGCCCCTGACAATGTGCGTAAGTAGTATGCAATGGGTACTTGCTTCCCATTTTCCTCAAGATGGCTCAGGACAGCACCCACTCCATATGGAGATGCATCACAGGCTATGCATATGGGTTTAGACTCTATGAAGTGGGTGACAGTGGAGTTGCTAGACAGTAATTCCTTCAAGTGTCTAAAACTCTTTTCATGTGTCTGATTCCAATTCCACACAGCTTGCTTGTCTAGGACTCTGTGCAGAGGCTCTGCTATGTCAGCTTTGTGTGGCAGAAATGAATGGTAGAAATTTAGGAGCCCCAGGAATGCCTGCAGTTTTCCTTTGTTCTTTGGTGTGGGGGCCATTTTTATTGCCTTCACCTTAGATGCTGCAGGATGTACCCCCTTGGCATCTATTCTGAATCCAAGGAATTCAGTAGATGCCACTCCAATGTTGCATTTGTCTTTTTTGAGCTTCAGCCCTGCAGAGCGAAATCTGTTTAAAACAGCCTGCATCCTTTCAGCCAATTCTTCCTCAGAGCCCCCAGCAATTAGGACATCATCAAAATAAGAGCATACTCCGGGAATGCCTTTCAGCGTTTTCTCCATCACCTCTTGAAAAATTCCCGGAGCTACAGAAATGCCAAACTGCAAACGGTTGACTCTGAAGGCTCCTCTATGTGTCACTATTGTTTGAGCGTCTGCCGTTTCCCTGGTAACTGCCATCTGCTGATATGCTTGTGCCAAATCGAGCTTTGCAAAGATTATGCTGCCCTGGAGGGAGGCGAGGATGTGGCTGACCGTCGGAACCGGGTAAGCGTGCACATTTAAAGCTTGGTTCACAGTGCATTTATAATCAGTGCAGATCCTCACCTCCCCATTAGCCTTTAACAGGGTGATGATAGGGGTTTCCCATTTCCCCCCCTCTACTGGCTCTAACACCCCCTGTTCCACTAACTTGTCCAGTTCCTTCTCTATTTTATGTTTGAGAGCAAAGGGAACTCTTCGGAGTTTTATTCTGATTGGCATGATGTTGGGGTTTAGCTTAAACTTGATGGGTGGCCCCATGTATGTGCCTAACTTGTCCTCGAATACGTCTGCATACGTTTCACAGACTGCTTCGAGACTCGTGGCTCGGACCGTATGAATCCCTGAGATTCCTATGCCCAGAGCCTTGAACCAGTCCAACCCCACCAAGCTAATCCTGAGGCCATCCACTACAAGCACATCCAAGTTCCCACGGAACCCTTTAAACCCCACCGACAGTGTAGCCTCCCCCTTAATTTTCACAGGGGCATGCTGAAAATTAGTTAGTTTAAGACTGGTAGGTCTTAAGGTAGCCCACCTGTTGCTCCGGCCACACACTTGTTTAAAAGTCTCTTCCGAAATTATTGAGACTGCTGAACCGGAGTCTAGTTCCATCCTGCAGGGTATACCCTGCAAATGGAGCTCTAGCATGATTTTGGGGGTTAGCAGCCGATGGACCCCTAAGTGGGAAACGGTCTTAAGGTTCACTATAGCTTGGGAGATCACGTTTTGGGTTTTTTTAGTACCTCTCAGTGACGCGTCCTCGTTCCTCTGACGGCTCCAGCAAACTGCTGCAATATGGCCAGTTTTTCCACAGAGTCGGCACTTGGCTGAGCGAAATCTGCAGGTTACCCTTGCATGGTTTCCCCCACAGCCGGCACACCTGGAACCGGTTGCTCCAACTCCCTGGAAAATGTTTTCCTGCCCCTCCGGCAGCTCTCTGCGCCGCTGCCGGTCTCAGCTGGGCTCCCTGGTCTACCCACGGTCGTGTCTGTTGTTGCTGAGCCGGCCTCCGGTCTACCACGTCGATCTCTGCTGCCTCTTCGTCCTCTCCGCCATACACAGTGCTCTCCTGGTGAACTGATCCCCTGGAGCTGCTGCTGGGTCGGTGGGTCGTTTGGCCGTCACCGCTGGCCACTTCATATGCCTGAACTTCATCCAGGACCTCTTGCAGGCTCATTTGTGGCTTTGAGAGCAGTTTCTGCCGCAGCCGCTTGTCACTTATCCCGAACGTGATATGGTCTCGCAGGCGATCCTCTAAGTCAGGAAACTTGCAAAGGCGGGCGGCTTGCCGCACGTCCGCAATGAAGTCTTTGATGGACTCGCCTGGCCTCTGGATCCGCTGGACAAACTGGAACCTCCACGACATCACAGACCTCTTAGGCATGAAGTGATCATTCAGCTTGTTTACGAGGTCGCCATAAGAGACGTTTGCAATGGGTTTCAGTGCGAACAGCCCAACGGCCGCGTCGTACACAGCTGGACCGCTGATGTACAGCAGAGCCGCTGCTTTCATGTGATCCTCAGTGATCTGGTTGACAAGGAGATACCCCTCAACCTGACCCAGATGCGATTCCCATCACTTGGAATGCTGAATGTCGAACTCACGAATTTGAGTGATTTTTGCCATGGTCTGATTGGTCCTAAGATGCTGCTTCTGCGAGGAATCGGAAAAGAGTTTTCTTTTCCCGCTCTAGTGACTTCAGCTCATGACTTCAGCTAGTGATTCAGCTCGGGAGTGAAGCAGCACATCCCACCTTCGTTGCCACTATTGTGTAGTGGGTTCTGGACCGCATGGCAAGGAAGAGACAGATGAGTACTGCACGTCAGCTCTTTATTGTAGGGAAGCGCATACTGAACAAAGGGGTTTACCAAGACCCCTTATATACCTAGTCAGGTACCATTCTGGCCAATCCAACCATCTGAATCTCCCACCGAAAATACTTCAGCCAATCTGGCCACAGTACAGCGCCCTCAGATGGACTGATGGTTCTTCAGAGCTGCAGCTGCTTACACCCATACATAACAACAATTGTCCGAGTAGAGGACCATGGCCAAAGCTGCAGCCTGGTCCCACACCAAAGTGTAAAAATTGAAGGTGCCCTAGCTCCGGCCATGCTTGCCATCCTGAATTCCATGACAGCAACTTTGCAAGGACTCATGCAGCCAGCATGTACACCTCAACAGGAAGAAGAAGGAGTTGTCAAAAGTCAGCTGCAGTTCTAATGACAAAGAGCACAGTCCAGTACAGAATTAATGGCTGATGAGTTCAGGGCCAAAGAGCAAAGAAAAGAGAGATAAATAGGTGGGGTTGGTTGAAGTACATTCTGTAGTCATGTACATGGATTGCCAAGTGCGTGATATTTCATAAGTGGCCACAGGAGCATTCCAACAGATATTACTTCAATGACTAATCATTAATATCATTTGATCAGCACTGTTGTAACTTCAAACACTTAAATGATTATTAAGCAAGGATTATAGTTATAACTTTAAGCCTACTTCTACCTGAATAAAAAGCTACTGACATCTGGGATGCTGACTGGCAAATTTTGTTCAACTAATAAACATATATTTCAAAAAATATTTTATTTTAATCTTCATCACTCTGGCCTCTCTCTAATCACAAAGCTGTATTTGAGATTTAGCCTAAAGATGCAAATTTGCTTTGAGAAACACAGATTGTATTCAAACATTCTGTGAGTAGTAGACTAGCAGAGCACACTATATGGAAGCTGGGCCAGTAGATAGAACAATCTGATGCCTGCCAGAACCCATCTTTCAACACTATCACTCTCACTGAGTATGGAAAAAATATTTTAAATCACACAAGATTTTCCCAAACATGGGAAGCCAGATGTGGAAGGCAATCACACAAATCCAGGAAAAGACACAGCTGCTTTATTTAGTTTCAAACAGGTGGTATATACAAACTCATTATTTTACCCTTTGAATATACATGTTCACATAGTATTGCTCTCCACATGTTATTAGACTTGATTTCCCATCCTCTCTGATCACTATTATACTATCAAACATACAGTACTGAATCCCAGTAACATCTGGAGCCCCATAGGATTCCCATTTCTGGCTTTAGTCCAAAAAGATATTGGCAAAGAAACAGAAAATGTTTCCTAAATTAGGACACAAATTATTTCCACAGCTCTATATTCTTTCTTTGAAATAAATAGGATATTACTTAGATATAAAAATATTTTTAAAAACACATATTTATTAAGATTACGTTCCAAACTTTTTTCATTGTTGTTGTGATAAATTAGTTTAGCACACAAAAATTAATAATATATGAAATAAATAATGCTTATATTCTAGCCAGTAATATTTATTTCCAGCATATGGACGTTCCTGAGAAAATGTCGTTCTTTGTTTTGTTTGTGGAAAGGAGGCACTGTTAAAGCAAGTACTTCAAGATTTATGGCAAGTTTTATAATTTGTTCTTTTACAAAAAAGGCATTCAGAACAATATACATGCATTTTATAAGATGGCTGTGTTTGTTTATTTACCAACATTGTAGGCCATTTTCTTTCATGTAAATCTGATCATAAAATATGATCATGCCTTAATAATGATATTCCTATTTTAATGGCTCGTCTTTACGCATTTCCTATAGGTCGAAAGGATGGGAGAGAATCTGAACTCAAGGGGCATACTGTTTCAAGAAGAAAATGTCTCTGTCTAGGTGTTCATCATGAAACTTTTGTAGGGTACAAAGCTATAGCACTCTCTACTTGCTAAGCCATATAAGATGGACAGATTTTACCTGAGCTATCTAATCTTTTCTTAAATAAAAGGAAAAAAGGGTGGCAACAAAGTGCAGATGAAGATTACTGCATAAATCTTGCCTAATTAAGAATCAGACACTCCTAGTAAGGCTCACTTTTTGTAAATCTGTCCTTAATGGTACAGCTAAGTTTTGCTACAAAAAAATTCTAAGTTCAAAACAGACTGCCCAACATGCAAAATATTCCTGATCAGCTATGCCCCTTCTTCGATGTTTAATAATATTATAGCTCCTGCAACATCTATGCATACACAGGGGAAGCAAACAAGGATATTGATAATGGTAGGTTTGTGTTATTGTTGTTGTTGTTGATGGACTCTCCACACTCTCACAGATATACATCTTTCCTCTGAGAATGCCAATGTGGAACCCTAAGAAGAATGAAATCATTAAAGTGGTGGAGCTCATTTCTGATATATTTTTTTCAATAAAATATTGATATTGTCATGAGCAATTTTGAAGGATTTTTTTTGTTCAATTCAGCTGATTTGCTAAAAAATATATTAAGTACCACAGTGGCCCGAATGTTATTTCCTTTCTAAACCAAAAATCACTCTTTCACGTTTTTCCAATGAACATAAAAAAGTTTTTATTTTCTTCTATACCTGGAACTCTGCTTTAACTACTAGGCAAATGTGCTAATAACAAATTTTATGTCACAAATTTCAACTGCTAGTTGAAAAAATGAGAATTAATCCTAGGAGAGGATGCTATCAATAGCATGTTAATCTGACCCTCAGCTGTTAATGATTTACGCTGCAATGTCCCTTGATACAATGAGTTCAACTGAAATGTTATTTTAACTGTTTCTGCTGGGTTACCTGAGAATGGAGTTGCTGAAAGGCATTGAAGGGAATAACTATTAGTATTTTGGAGGAACAAAATATATTTTTAATTTTTAAATCAAGTTAGTTTTTTTCCTATAGCTCATAATTCATTTAAATTGAGGATTAATGTTTAATCATCAGCATACTAAATAGAAGAAATTGCATAAACTTTGGAAGCATTGCAAAAGTTTACATAATTGGATATTAGTATATGAAGGCATTATTAGTACATGTTATTACATTAGTAGTAGTAGTACATGTTATTACATTATTAGTTCATTGTTATTAAATAATGGTAGGTTTTAGATTTGCTAAAAATATATTAAGTACCATATATTAAGTATATATTAAGTATATTAAGTAAAGTATTAGTACATGAAGACAGATATTATATAGTTGCCATTAATGAAACTTGGTGGGATGAAATTCATGAATGATAGAAGGATACAAACTGTTCATACAAAACAGCCCTAACAAAAGAGGAGGTGGAGTTGCATTATATATAAAAGGTAGAGTTGCATTATATAAAAAAGATCACTACATCTCTATAGAAATGCATAAAATCAAGGATAAAAACCTCCTAGAATTCATATGGGTGAATATAAAGGTGCAAACTACAGCCCACCAAACCAAGAAGAAGAAATTAATGATATCTTTGCTAATCAATTAACAAATATATGTAGAAAACATATCACAGTAGTAATGGAAGACTTTAACTATCCTGATATCAATTGGAAGACAAACTCTGGAGCAAGTGAGAAATCTAACAGATTCCTAACCAATGTAGCTGACAGTGCTTTCAGAAATTGCAGGTGCTTCATCATTGGACGTTTTTAAGAAAAGACTGGACAGCCACATGTCTGAAATGGTGTAGGTTTCCTGCTTGAGCAGAGGGTTGGATTAGAAGACCGCCAAGGTCCCTTCCAGCTCTATTTTGATTGGATCAATGAGGTTAGGATATTTAAATGTAATTTTTAGTATTTGTTCTATTTCTTTATTAAACATAAAAGAGGAAAATAAAAAAATACAAAACCAGAAAGAAAGGGGAAAAAGCAACAAAAATATTTTATATTCATACAAAAATCATAAAGGCCAACTTTTAAGCACACCATGACATCTTGACCTCACAGAATAATATTGTTTATTTCAAATTATATTTAAGTGACTCTGAGAAGTCATAATGAATAGAATTTTTTAAAAAAATCAATATAATAATAAAAAATAAAAATATGCAATAAATTTATATTAATGACTAAAGATTATATATTGCTCTTTCAAATATTTTTTAATTTCCCAGATTTCTATAACCTCCATCTCACCTAAATGACTCTTGGTATTTTCCAACAATATCATAAAATAATAAATAAATCTGTAATTTTTACTATAATGATTAGTTTGAGATGAGAAAGATATATGAATGAATGAAAGAATGAAATCCTTATTTAGACTTGTTTCAAAAATGTTCACCACACATGATAAATAAACACTTCTACATTCAACAAAGCAATCACTACTGATTTCAGTGTTTCATATATGTGAATGTAGAATGTTGATTACTAATATTTTCCTGTATTTTTTGATGTTTTATGAAAGCAGAATATGCAGGATGGATAATTAAAGTTAATACGAACTGTAACATTTATGCCAAGGTTGCTATGAATATTTCTGCATCAATATTTCACCAGCAAACTGTATGATAATTTGCAGACTCAGAAAGATCTGTACTAATATATACAATACAATACACCTTTAACCAAAACCGTTATACAAGCCTCAAGTAAAACAATCTGTAAAATCATTATTTTAAAAAGCGTGCTTACAGATTTCCAACTGCATTGAAGCAGCGAACATATTTTATATCACTCAATGGGAAATAAACCTAATTGTGCCTCTTATTTATTGTTTAGAGCAGGATGAAGCTAAATAGGCAGATTGATCACACATATTTTAAGAACGTAATACATAAAATTGGTTACGTTTTTGATTGTCTCAGTGACATCTAATTGAGAATTTTAGAAGTGTTGCATTATTGGCTTAGAATCATTATATATTTTACATATTTACATATATTGTAGAATAATGGTTTTCCAGATTGCTTTAGTGAAGCTTTTTTTTATTGAAAAGTTTTAGAGTACATTTTATCTTTAACAATCCCCCTCCCCCCACCCCTACCTAACCCTCCCTATCCCTCCCCCCCATTCCCCCTCCCCCCCCCGACTTCCCAGAGCTAAGTACAAGGTATAAAAACAAAAAACAATCATAAACATCCATATGCTAAAAACAATAAACTACCGGTATTAATTCTATCGCCCTCTAGCTCATATAAAATGACTACAAGCAATACTAACGTTACATAAAAAAAAGGAAAAAAGAAAAGAAAACTTATTCAAATGCTAAGTGAAACTTTTTAGTCCCATATTTGTTCTGAATATAATCAATCCACTTTTTCCACTCCATAATATAACGTTTTTGCGAATGATCTTTCAAGTAAGCTGAGATCTTTGCCATTTCCGCCAGGTCAGAAACCTTTAGAGTCCATTCTTCTATAGTCGGCAGTTCCTGCTTTTTCCAATATTGACCTATTAAGAGTCTTGCTGCTGTAATTAAATTCAACATCAACTTAATGTCCACAACAGTAGCATCTGTAATTATGCCCAGCAAAAACAATTGCGGACAAAACTTTATCCTTTGCTTAAAGATCTTTTGCATATTCCACCAAATTTTTATCCAAAAAGCCTTAACCTTTTTGCAGGTCCACCATATATGAAAATAAGTTGCATCTTCACCACCACATCTCCAACATTTAGGTTGATAATTCGGATACATACTTGCAAGCTTTTTAGGATCTAAATGCCATCTATAAAACATTTTATAAAAGTTCTCTCTTAAGTTTTGAGCTTGCGTGAATTTTACATTCCTCACCCAGATCTTTTCCCAAGTGTCCATTGTAATAACTTCTTGAATATTCTGGGCCCATTTTATCATACAGTCTTTAACAAGTTCTGTTTCTGAGTCAATATCTATCAATGCAAGATAAATCCGTTTAATATGTGCTGGACCCTGATTTCTAATTTGCTTTATCAAATTTTCATCAGTCATTGAGAAACCAATTTTCTGGTCTTCTTTCCACCTGGCACGTAATTGAGTATATTGGAACCAAGTTTGAACGATCTTCTCATCTCGCAAGAAATTGTACGGCTTCAAACACCAGACGTTCCTTTCCAAACTTAAGATCTCCTTATACGTAGTCACATCATGTTTCAAGCCTACGTTTATGTTTTCTATTGCATGTTTCGGGATTGCCCACAACGGCATCTTGCAATCTAACTTATGTCTATACTTCTTCCAAACTCTCAACAATGCCTGTCTTAAAATATGCACTTTAAATACATTATCTACCTTCTTATCATACAACAAATATGCATGCCAGCCAAATAACAAGTCGTGGCCCTCAAGATTTAATAATCTCCCTTGTGTCAAATTAATCCAATCACTTATTCCTGACAACGCAGCAGCTTCATAATATAATTTAAGATTAGGCATTTTAAGACCACCACTTTCACGAGTATCCTGCATAATCTTAAGTTTAACTCGTGGCCTTTTCCCTGCCCACACAAATTTATTGATACCCCGTTGCCATTCTTCCAAATTAGAGTCTTTTTTAAGAATCGGTATCATTTGGAATAAAAATAAAAATTTAGGCAGGACATTCATTTTCACTGCTGCAATTCTTCCCAGTAAAGACAATTGCAATTTTTCCCAACTCTCCAATTCTTTTTGAATTTTTCCCCATAACTTTTCATAATTATTTTTATATAACTTTGCATTTGAGGGTGACAAATACACCCCCAAATATTTGACCCTTTTAACAATCTCAAATCCAGTTAATCCTTCTAAAAGGGCCTTTTGCGGTGTTGTCATATTTTTGGCCAAAATTTTTGTTTTTTGTACATTAACCTTAAATCCAGAAACCTTCCCGTATTGCATTATTATCTCCATCAGGTCCACAACAGAGTTTTCTGGCTGAGTCACCGTAACAACCAGATCGTCTGCAAACACCCTCAGTCTATAATCCTGATCTCTAATTTGAATACCCTTAATTTTTTTCGAGTTCCGTATTTTTATCAATAATATCTCCAATGTTAAAACAAATAATAAAGGTGATAACGGACACCCTTGTCTTGTGCCCTTCTCAATATTGCATACTTCAGTCAGACTATTGTTAACTATTATTCGGGCAGTTTGTTTTTGATATAATGCCCTAATTGGTTGTAAAAATTTATCCCCAAAATTCATTTTATCTAAAACTTTCATCAAAAATTGCCAATTCAATTGATCAAAAGCTTTTTCAGCATCTAAAAAAATTAGCGCCGCAGGGATCTGGTTGTTCCTTTCCAAAAACTCTACCACATCAACTATATGCCTCACATTATTTTTCATTTGTCTACCACTAATAAACCCGGTTTGATCCCCATGAATCACCTGTTGCAAAACCCTCATCAGTCTATTAGCTAACACCTTGGCAAATATCTTGTAGTCTGTATTTAAAAGTGATATTGGTCTATTGCGCACTTTCACTTTTAATCCATAAAATCCGTTGAGCTAGAGAGTAAAGATAAAAGTCCACTTCACCTTGACCTCCTGTACCGCTCTGCCTGTGTCTTAATACTCAAGAGTCCTTCCTTCTGGCAGGAGTGGTTGCTAACGCTTGGCTCTGCTCCAAAAATCACAGAGCAGAGACGCTGCGCAGCCCGGAGCAAACCCAGGCTTCGGGGGGGCTCAATCCTTCAGCCGCCCAAACTTAAAGCTCAGGCGGCCCCGGAGAGCTAGTGAAGCTTGTATAATGGTATTTGTTATGGAATTTATTGTGCAGAGGTCTCCTTGTGCTACCAAAGAGTTGCACAGACAAGGAAGGGCACTGAGAGCAGTAAAAATCACACACAGAAATACACTGAGTTCTAAAAGCAAAAAGTATTTTACTTTGAGGTGGTGTAAAAACAAAAATGCACAGTCAAAAATAAACAGTCCAAGTCATACACAATAGCAACAGTCCAAGGAGTAATCCAAACTACAAAGTCTTCTTACCGGTCCAGAGGTCAATACACAGTTCAGCTTACAACAGTAGTAAACCAACAGCAGAGCAAAAACAGTAACAGTAGAAAGCAGTGAATTCAGAGAGAGAGAGAAGTTACGTTCCTAGCTTCCTCTTATGGCCATGAGAACACTTACACACCCATTGGCCAATTAACAACTTAAAGACATAGCATTATGGTTAATATATTTTCAACCCAACATTGTAGGCTAACACCATATGCCTAACATTCTCCCCTTTGGGTAGAATAATATATAACTCTTACAATCTTATGCACATTCTTTCACAATTAGCATTGTGTTTCACAGCACTTTGTACCTTCGTAAAATGGTCTGCAATATTTACATCAGATGGACAATACTCTAACTGTATTAATTTATCTTTGACACATTGTCTGACATTTAAATAACGAAGATCAGTATGTTTAGATCTTGTTCTTACTGCAGCATTATTAGCCATCTTTATCGCAGCTTGATTGTCCTCATACACAATAAATGGATCATTTACATCTAAACCCATATCTAACAATAATTGTTTGTACACTAGCAGTTCTGTACATAACACTGATAGACATGAAAATTCAGCCTCCATTGTAGACAAGCTTATGTGCTTTTGTCTAAGACTTCAACTCCCTGTTCATTGCAGCTTTCCATGATGCCTGTTCCTTTTCAGGATACATCCTGATCTCATCATAGTTAGATGGCTCTACACTAACTTGACATACTATACTAGCTTCATAGCGATCAGGTGGATGTCTGATACGCATTGAACGCCAAGGAATTACAGGGCTTTGAGTTTCTGTCTCCTTTCCTTCCTCTGATTCATCTTTTATCTCCCCTATCTCCTCTTCATCTTTTATATTTACAGGAGATGCATTATCATTACTAGTTACGTTATCAGAGGAGTCCTCAAACACTAGAGGATCAGTATTAACAGTTACTTGCTCTAGTCTATCCCAACCAACGTGCTCAAGGAATTTTGCACTAGTACTATTATATACATTAGTTGTGCCTCGTTCCCAGAAACGATAGGATCTATGGTTAGCTTCGTAACCTACGAAGTATAATTGCCTAGCCCTATGTTGGCCTTTACTCCTGAGTTGTGCAGGAATGTGGACCCAAGCTGGGGTGCCAAATGTGTGCAGGTAATCAAGGTTTGGTCTTCTACCATGCCATATTGTATATGGTATTTTACCAGTAGAAGTATTAACAACTATATTCAGAACATGGTTTGCACATTTTGCTGCCTCCCCCCACAGTCTATCTGTTAAGCCTGAATCTCTTAACATGGTTCTAATCATGGCTTGTAATGTTTGCCCACGTCTCTCAACAAATGCATTATGTTGAGGCCTATAGGTGGCTGGACGTTTATGCTCAATGCCAGCTGATTCTAGCATATCAACAAAGCGCTTGTTTGTGAATTCAGTACCATTATCAGTAATTATACACTGAACCTTTCTCTTTGTTTTTCTCTCCACAAACTTCAGCCAGTTTGCAAATTGTTGGAAAGTGTCTGCCTTTGACTTAAGCAGATAACAAAATCCATATCGAGAGTAGTGGTCAAGGATACTCAAAATATAACATGACCCTCCTAAACTTGGCTTCATGGGTCCAATTAACTCAGCAAACACAACTTCCAAAGGAACAGTTGTTTTGAAGCTGTTTATCCTGTGTGCAGGAGTTGCCTTACTCTTTTCCTGATTACAGGCATTGCAATTCAAATACTTACTACATGGCTTCAGTTTAACTCCCTCTACTAATTCCACTGTTTTACGTAGTGAGTTAAAGTTTACATGCCCTAACCGCCTATGCAATAAATGTATACATTCATCATGTGGCTTCTTGTTCTCACATATTGAGTTAGCTTTAACTGTACTAACCTGGTTACTTGTGAGAATGAATAAACCATCTTTCAAATTAGCAGTTACACAGGTTCCATTCCTTTCAATAGTGCATTGCTCCCCTCTGAATGTTACCACAAACCCAACTTTAACCAATTCCCTTACAGATAACAGGTTGAATCTTAGTTTAGGTATATATAACATAGGTAACTGTTCATCAATGCATGGACAATAGGAATTACCTTCACCAGAGGCCTTCATCCTCCAACCGTTTGCCAGTGAAACATATTGGTTGCTGTTTTTCATATTAACAAACCTCTTTTTCTCTTTAGTAATGCATTGTGAAGCCCCACTATCAACAACCCACAATTCATTGTTTCTGGATGTTGGTTCACCAGAAATAGCCAAACCAATGCCCTTCTTAGCCTTCCCACTGCTATTCACATTCTGTTTTTTACCCTTTCTACAGAATTTGGCTATATGCCCTCTAGCCCCACAAGAATAACATTTCTTGACGTTGTAAGCAGTGGTGAATTGCTGCTTCTCTCGTGGCTGTGTCTCTCTCAGCTGGTCTCTGTCACGCCTCCTTCTGGACTCTTCCAGCAGTCTCCCAGTAATGTTAGTCAATGTCAGTTCCTCTCTGGTCAGGACTTCCAAAGAAGAAACATATCCATCATAACTCTCATCCAAAGATGACAGAATAATGTAGACCTGATGCAACTCTGAAAAAATCAGCTCCTTTTCATGAAGCTCTTGAAAAGTTGCCTTCATGTAATTTAAATGGGTCAGCATATCTCCATTCTTCTGCAGACGAGTCCTAAACAGCTTACGTGTAAGGTGTATATGTGCACCCACACTGTCACGAACATAAAGCCTTCGCAAAACATCCCAACACCTAGCAGCAGACTCCTCACCACGAATATGGACAAGCTGCTGGTCATTCAGTGTTAGTCCAATAATGCAAAGAGCTTTCTCATTGCTACGTTTAAAGTCGTCTAACTTCTTTGCATCCTCTTCGTCATCTGGATTCCAAGCAGTAGTATCTGGTGGGTTATTTACAACAGTCCATAGTCCTTCCTTGCGCAAAAGCAAGCAGCATTTCGTGGACCAGGAAACATAGTTTGTCCCATCCAACCGGGTTATCCAGGAGATGCCTGACAACAGTTCCTGTGCCATTTTACACCAAATAGCTAACACAAACTCAGCTAGGAATACTGTGTGTACTAACTCTCAGTACAGGCCTGGGCCCATAACCAGTGTTATGGAATTTATTGTGCAGAGGTCTCCTTGTGCTACCAAAGAGTTGCACAGACAAGGAAGGGCACTGAGAGCAGTAAAAATCACACACAGAAATACACTGAGTTCTAAAAGCAAAAAGTATTTTACTTTGAGGTGGTGTAAAAACAAAAATGCACAGTCAAAAATAAACAGTCCAAGTCATACACAATAGCAACAGTCCAAGGAGTAATCCAAACTACAAAGTCTTCTTACCGGTCCAGAGGTCAATACACAGTTCAGCTTACAACAGTAGTAAACCAACAGCAGAGCAAAAACAGTAACAGTAGAAAGCAGTGAATTCAGAGAGAGAGAGAAGTTACGTTCCTAGCTTCCTCTTATGGCCATGAGAACACTTACACACCCATTGGCCAATTAACAACTTAAAGACATAGCATTATGGTTAATATATTTTCAACCCAACATTGTAGGCTAACACCATATGCCTAACATTATTGGTTAAAGGTGGCCTTAGTGGTAAAAACTTTATATTAATGTAATTGTTATAGCTTAGAGTCTAGTAATGTTTCATATTTTCTCTCCTTGTTTTATACCATTAAATGTGTGTCCTGTTCAAAATACTGCGACTATGTTCTATAGTTACGTGGATTACTTACTGTACTCAAAAGAATTCTGAATACATGCAGAAAAAAATGGACATTTTCAGTTCTTGGCTTGCTTAAATCCTGCTAAATGCAATATTTCCTTCCGAGAAGCTTGCTTAGAATAAAGCTGTAAAGTTGTCATTCTTTTAATGAAATAATGCTGTGAGAGAAAAGCAGAGAATGGACTCCAATGTATCATAGAACTGCAAAGGTTTTCCGAGTCAAAGGTCAGCTATCTAATACACTGCCTGCCGATGCAGATACTCTGCTGTAAAAGGATCAGCGATGAATGGTGCATGTCCTCACTTCATATTATTGAGGCCTACACACCTGTCTCCTGTATGTTCCCATGAATAACCTAGTAAGGCATTGGATGTTTCTACTCATGAAGGTGAAAAAAATATTTAATTAATCAAATCATGTTTCTAACCATAATTATATTAAAAAACATTATGTAGTCATCCAAAAATTCAATCTTTAAAATACATTTTGGGAATAAAACATTATTAATGCTTGTCCACCAAGACCAACAAAAAGTACAACTAACATTACAGAGCAGTGAGATCTGATTCATGAGATCATAACTTTAAAAAAGGCTTTGGGAGCTATTGAATCCAAATCACTTCTCAATACAAGAATCCAACCATCCTGACAAATGATTACAGGAAGTCCTTAACTTACAAACATTCATTTAGTGTCCATTCAAAGTTACAACAATCCTGAAAAAAGTGACTAATGACCATTTTTCAGAGTGGGAAACTGTGGTGGTATTGCCAAGATTCCCCCCACTCCTTCTTCAACATACTTTCCTACTTTCCAGCCACCTGACCATTCTTGCTACTCTTTTTTTACACCTCTCCCAGTTTGTCATTTACAGACATTACAGTAATAATGAATTGGAATCTGATCAAAACAGAATATAACAGAACTGCTTCTTGTTTAATTCAGACACACATATACACAAACACACACATAAACAAAAATTGATTTTGCCTTTTTAAATAGCTATATCTGACTGACTCATGTTACAATTCCAATGTCCTTTATTTCTAAGCAGTTCTTTCATATACTATACTGGTGCATCTGATTTATTACATCAGTTTCAATTACACTTCATTATGCTGATAGACTGGCCCAGGGGTGTGAAACTCGACATGTTACGTGACATGTCGCAACGTATTATGACTTTTTTTTCCCTTTCTGGAGCTGGGGTGGGCATGGCTTCTGCGTGATGCATCTGGTCCATGAGCCAGCAGTTTGACACCCCTAGTCTATCAAGATTATATTAAACTCTCTATCTAATAAGTTATTTGTGCAAGAACCAGTTTCCAAAACGTGAGAAACAAATAGAGTCAAAACAAATTACTGCATTAATTAAAATTAAAGAAATGTGGAAGCCAATCTTTTCTCTCAAAAACAGTGTGTTTCTGTTACACTGCATGAGCAGGATGAAGAAGTAAAAGAATTTGAAATATTTATTCCGTATAAAAAAGACTGTATTTTATACAGAGCAGTTGCTGGAATTTCTTCCTGGCTTCATCATGCTTTTTTCTACAATTCACTTTCTTATCAGAGCATATTTGGAAGTTTATTCATGTCATTTTCTAACAAGCCAATCAAGAGATGCCTTGTCACCAATTTGACAGAATTAGCCTTTTGGCAAACCTACCTGTCTTAATCACTATATTATTTTCAAGAAGTTTGCAAATCAATTATTTTATGATCTGCTGTAGAATCTTCTTGGATATCAGTGTCAAGCTGAGCAGTATATGTATGTGTGTGAGAACTGAAGTGAACCTTAACTCCTTCCAACTACATGGATAAATGTTTTATCTACAAAAGTAGCAGATGTATTGCTTCTTTTCCTTTTATTTTGAATAAAATAAACAAACTGTTTAAGACTATCCTTTTGTTGTCCTTAAATTGTCTTCTAAGCTTCAGTCTTCTGACACTTTATCTACAAATCCTGTCTCCCTTTATGTACTTTCTTTGGTGATTTATTTTTCTCTTCTTTTTGTGTCCTTTTTAATTTTTTTCATTATTACTCAGGTTTCAGTAAGGGCATAATGGCATCTTCTATTTGATTTTACTGTTATTTTTCTCTTCATTGGAATTATGTTTACTTATTGTATGCTTTTAGTATCTTCATTTAGGATTTCTTTTTTCTTCCTTTTATTCATGTGAGAGTTGAGTACATATTACCTCTTCAAAGCAATTATAGTTGCCCTCACAACAAAGCAGTTGTCTAATGAGTATGTCTCATTGCCAAATACATTTTTCATTCATAGTGAAGTGAGCAGAAAAACAAGGACTCTCACAGCAGATCAAGATCTAATGACCATAAGATAAAACAGTAAGACAATCCTCATAACTGCTGAACCAGTTCTAAGGCTGTTATAAACTGTCAGTCATAGGTTTTTCAAGCATTATAACTACATTTACTAAACATATTGTTCACCAAGCCAGATCCTCCAATATATACCCATCAGATTGATAAGTGTACAACTTTTTACGATTCCCAGCAACATGTTCAATAGCTGGGCCTGAGCAGATGAAATATGTAGATCTAGCCAACTGCTGTTAACAAGTGACATTTCACACAATAGACAAGCTTTGAAGAAGGAAATAAGGACATTCATTTCTTTTGAATGTGCATAGTGGGACTGTATTTTCTTATTATTCATCTGTAGAAACAATGGCAGAAAGTCAAAAGAGGAATCAGCCTAGAGACTCTATGTGGCCACAAATGGACTACCTTGAACCTTTCTTGAATTCCATTGACCCTTATCTAATGGCAAGATAGTGCTAATCATTAGTGGAGTAATTTCATGCTCACAGGCATGATTAGTAATGTGTGCCCCTAATCTTTCACGCCTTACAGCATCCTAAGCTTTATTGTGGTATTTCAATGTTTAGTAAATATATTACATACAACTTATTAACAGAATATAATGTTGAACAAGCCTTATTCTTGCATACTTTATTTAAGAAAGGCAATTTTCCCATTTCCTATCTCTTCTTTACCAATGCAAGCTCTCTTTATCAGGACTCTATTTTTTTTAAGTATCACAGACTGCAATAGAAGAATAGAAGTAACAAATAACTTCACTTCCATAAATTGCCTTCATTATTTTCTAAGATCAAAATGTCTGAATTACAAATACAGCTAAATGGCATTCTTACTACTTGTTTGTACAATTAAGTGCTGTATGAATAAATAGTTCATATTTTACTTTTGAACTAATTAAACTGCTAACTGTATGGATTCTAAGTATTTGACATAAGATAAATGCTCTACTTGACTTTGGAACACAGCTTGAAATAGATGTGTAAAACCAGAATCTCTTAAAATTGCATTATATTATTAGCTACATGTCTCAATAGCTTTTTAAAGCTATTATTATACAATAAGCTATTATATATTATTATATATTAGTCAAAGTTTATAAAAACCATTAAGAAAAATTAGGAATTTCGTCTAATTTTCCATTTCCCTTCTCTAAATCTGAGACAACCACACTATATAAGAGATTGAACTTACTCTGGAAGTCTTGAGAAGATACCTGCAGACAAAGATGTTATATCATCACTGTGGATGAATGAGACATGTCTCTTCTGGGCCCACTTAATTATGAACTCCAGCAAAATCAGGGTAATAAACAAGGGAGTTGCCTAAAATGAAAGGGAAAAGACATAAACAAAGTAAAGATATTATGTACATTCTGTTTTTGCTTTCCAATAATGATCTAAATTTGAACACACATATTTTGGTATTATTTCCTCTACAGAATTATATATCTTAATTAAGATATATATTATATATCTTAATGAGTGTATTATTGTAGATAAACATAGTTTGGAAAGGATGCTGAAAGTGCAATCCATGTACATCTCTATTCAGCCTGACCTAGAACCATTCTGGCCCTCGATGCTCAGAAAATATGTAACATGTATCTGTATCATTCATACCTGATTCTGATTAAGGACAGAAAAACAATCTTTATATATTAAAAATCACTATGCCACAGGAGGGAGACAATTAGTGACTTTATTCAAAGTTCAATAAAAAACTAATCATCGCCAACATTAGAATACTGAATATATTCTAATCCATGACTGATTTTTTTTAATGAAGATGCCAACTAATGCCAACTGGATTTTTCCCTATTTCAGTTACATGGGGAATGGGGAGTGAGTTGGGTTTCTGGGAGTTTTAATTCCAGCACAAGTTGGAAAAGACTCCTTAAATGTAGCCATAATAAGTGATCAAACTAATATAATGTCTTGTAGACTGCTTTGCAGATGTTCTGCAATTGGGAAGTGCCATCACAGATCTAGCACACAATTCACTTAATACATATACCATGTTTCCCCAAAATAAGATCAGGTCTTATATGTATTTTTGGTCCAAATGACCCATTAGGACTTAGTTTGGGGAGATATCTTATTTTTCCATGTACGGGAGGCAAAGAGCGTGCAGGGGCCAAAGCTGCAGCCTGCCTGCCCCTTGGCCGGGGCACTCTGGCACTGTGAAGCCCACATAGCGCAGGTGAGTGGGAGCACTGCTACTGCCAGCCTGGCCTTGCTGGACATGCCCCTCCATCCCATCTGGTTGCTCCGTCCCATCTGATTGCTGCAACAGGGCAGGAGGCCATGTGGCACACTGGTGCCACCGACACAGGGTGAAGTGAGACAGGTAGCAGGCATGGACAGCAAGACAGGCAGCAGAGCAACCACACACCTCAGGGGCCCCGTAGCCAGGCCATCCAAACCCCTTCACCTGTCTTGCCTCACTTCGTGGTGGCAGCACTAGAATGACCACCCTAATATTAATAAAGAATTAACATGTTTTGAAATAACATGACAAAAAGGCACCCTGACTCCTATCAACCAATACAATAAATATCAGCGATGGTCCCTCTTTGCATTCTATCTATAATTATAGACATAACCTCAGATTTCATCCTTAGGAGGAGGAATGGAAAAAATTCTGAAAGGCAGAACTGGATTTCTACATTGTTCTAAAGTTGATTTGGCTTAGAAATAATAAATAAATGTGGCATAGGAAATTAAGAAATTAATTATGAAATTAAGAAACCAGGGCAAAGTTCACATCCCATCAAGTCAAAGATATATAAATCACATTGTGTCCCAGAGTTATTTCATTTATTTTATTTGCTTGGGATATATCTCTTCTTTCATTCAGAAGAAACAACAGCTGACTTTTGTACTGCTGCCAGGAACATAAGACAGTGTTTGTTTCTTTTTCATATTTTTAAATTGTCCATCCCTCAAGGATGACAATACTTAGACTTATACATTGCTTCACAGTGCTTCACAGCCCTCTCTAAGCAGTTACAGAGTCAGTATATTGCCCCCAACAATATGCTGGGGACAATATGCTCATTTTACTGACCTCAGAATAATGGAAGGCTGAATCAACCTTGAACAGGGGAGAATCGAACTGCCAAACTGCTGGCAGCTGGCAGTCAGCAGAATTAGCCTGCAGTACTGCATTCTAACCACTGTGCCATGGCTCCTGTAGAATGTAAGATTCATACTCTGAATCACTCCTGCATTTTTTTCAAAATACCCTTAAAGGAAAATTGGGCTGAGAGATAGTGACTGGCCCAAAGTACATAAATGCAGCCACTTTCTCCCAGTCTTTTTATGTTGGGATTCAAAAAGCTAAGCAAAAAAGTTCATTACTCTAAGAAATGTACAATAATAGAAAAATAATATGTTCCTTCTAACTAAAGGGGAAGGAGTGAAAATAGGGAGGCTATGTCTACGAAGCTGTACACTCATATGGTTCAAGTCAGGTTCAGAATATAGCATACTTTGGACCAATTGCCATCTTTTTCCAAATGTATCGCACTACTGAATAGCCCCCATCAACCTGAAGACAATGAGAGTTATCCCTCAAAAGGTGTCTTCTTTCAGTTCAGCTTGATTCCTGGTGACTTCATTAAACATTTTCACGTTTTCTTAAGACCAGTGAGATAGTTTCTCTTCTCCTGGGGTATTATTTTTTAATTTCCTAGTCTAGCCACGAGCCGAGTTTTTCTGCGTCCTGATTCTTCTGCCATTCAAACGCAGCTTTTTTGGAAATCAGTTAGGTTGGCTAAAGATTACTGCCTAACCCCAAGATTCACAAAAGACAATCTTCTTCCAAACGACTTGGTGATTTCATAAACACCTCCCTGCACTCGCGGAGGCGGGGGAGTCAGGGTGAGCGGAAAGAGAGAAAACACTTTCTAAATAAAAAAAAATCAGAGGAACTTTTTCCTCCGCGCTGAGGGTTCAAATGTGAGTTTTCAAGGTCCCGTTTTCATCCCGTTCACAAACCGGCTGCGTTCTCCAAACGCAGCGGACTTCGCAACTGTAGCAGTTTACTGCACAGAAAAGAAGGGAGGGCACTTAGGAAAGTGGGATTAGGAGCTCTCACCTTGTCCACGTATTCGGGAACTTCCTCGACGCTGCGGAAGGAGCTCTCGTTGGGACCAAGAACATAAAACATGGCCCGGAACTCCTGAAAAACAGAGACAGCTTGTTCAGGAGTTGCGGCGGTGGCTGCCATACTTGCGGGCCTAAAACGTTTGCACCTCGGCTTCTAGAAAGTGGCACCTCCTCTTTCAAGCGAAGCTAGAATGAGAGAAACAATCCGATGCGGACACGAAAATACTTTAGCTCTGTCAACTGGAAGAAAGTTCAAATCACAGGCTATAAAACAATTAGTTTCGGAATGCGATTGGTTTCGCAGTTGTGGTGTGTCATCATATGTCATAGGGAGGATTAGTTTCTCGGTACGTTCCTGAGCGAGGAAAGCCTTGGGCATAAGATCAAAGAGATAACGTTAAGTAAACAGTGGAAAATGTTGCCAGTTTGTGGCTTAATTTAAGAGTCATTTTAATATTTTCGCAACTGTGAATTGGTTTGAGCACATTATTTTTTAAAATATGCTTTGCACCACCGAGCACCTTTAACTAATGGGAGTCTGTTAGAAGGTATCCTCTGTAAACAGAAGTTGGAGCTAACATATTACTGTATGGAAATTAAGACTGTCAGTTAAAAATGCAAGGTTTCCCATTTCTCCAGCATCATGCATTTAGAACGTTTGAGGTGGAGTCCCTAATGAAAATGACATAGGCTAGTGCCAAGGGATGTGTCTGTAGTAGTCCCTTAGTGCTATATCCTTCCAAAAGAAAATCACCCATTATTTCTGGTGAAAGGAACATCTCACTGCATTTCAGTTTCAATAAATGGCTGAAAGATTTCTCTGTATTTGTATATTTACAATATGATCAGAGTTTGGGAGAGGAGAGGAGAGGACAGGACAGAATCTGGAAGGGACCTTGGAGGTCTTCTAGTCCAGCCCTCTGCTCAAGCAGGAGAACCTATGCCATTTCAGACAAGTGACTGTAGTCTCTTCTTAAAAACCTCCAGTGATGGAGCACCCACGATTTCTGATGGCAAGCTGTTCCACTGGTTAATTGTTCTCACTGTTAGGAAGATTCTCCTTAATTCCAGGTTGCTTCTCTCTTTGGTCAGTTTCCAACCATTGTTTCTTGTCCTGCCCTCTGGTGCTTTGGAGAATAGTTTGATGCCCTCTTCTTAATGGCATCCCCTCAAATACTGGAATACATCTCTGTTTCTTTTCTTTAGACAAGCCAAACCCACGTCCTGCAGCCATTCCTCATATGTTTTAGTCTCCAGGCCTTTGATCATTTTAGTTGCTTTTCTCTGAACTTTTTCCAAAGTCTCAACATCTTTTTTGCAGCATGATGACAAAAATTGGTTGCAGTATTCCAGGTGTGGTCTTACTAGGGTTTTATAAAGCAGTTCTAATACTTCATGTGATCCTGATTCTATGCTTCTGTTTATACAACCCAGGACTGTATTAGCTTTTTTGGTTGCTACTGTGCACTGCTGGCTCATAGTCAAGTGATTGCCCTTTAGGACTCCAAGGTCCCTCTCACAGTTGCTGTTTTTGAGCCAGGTCTCACCTAATCTGTACTCATACCTTTGATTTTTTCCTGCCTAAATGTAAAACTTTGCTTTTCTTCACACTAAAATTCATTTTGTTAGATAGGGCCCATTGTTCAAGTTCATTAAGATCTTTTTCGATCCTGAGCTTGTCTTCTGGGGTATTGGCTATTCCTACCAGTTTAATGTCATCTGCAAATTTGATGAATTCCCCTTCTATTCCCTGCTTAGGCATGAAACCCTATACCATTTCAGACAAATGGCTGTCCAGTCTTTTCTTAAAAACTTCCAGTGTTGGCAGAATTCACAGCTTCTGGAGGCAAGTTGTTCGACTGATTAATTATTCTAATTGTCAGGAAATTTCTTTTTAGCTCTAGGTTGCTTCTTCTTTGGTTAGTTTTCAACCATTGCTTCTTGTCTTGCCTTCAGGTGCTTTGGAGAATAGCTTGACTCCCTCTTCTTTGTGGCAACCCGGGAGATATTGGAACATTGCTACCATATCACCTCTCGTCTTTCTCTTCATATTAAAGAGTACTGGGCCTAAGACTGAGCCCTATGGTACTTCTCTATTATTGTGGTGTTAAATATGGAACTTGCTACAGAAGAGAAATCACAAGAATAAATGAAGTCTAGACACTAAGTCCACTGCTAAATAAAACATCCTCATGACTGGCATACCCCTTTCAGCTTCCTTCCATTTTCTTGTCGGATTTCCTTTATGGTTTTTTTTTTCTTTGCTTATTTGAAGTCAATGACCCAATATTGGGTATGTGCAGATTAACATCAAATCTTGACATTTCTGTTGAGATTATGTTATAGCCCACGGGTGTCAAACTCGATTGCATCACATGACCTATCATGACGTATCACAATGTTTTTTGCCTTTGCAGAGCCAGGGTGGGCGTGGGCTGCACGCTTTGCATCCAGCCTGTGAACCGCCAGTTTGACACCCCTGTTATAGCCTATTATTTTTATTTCCTTGATGGTACAAACACTTTGGATGGTCGAATAAAAACCAGTGGTGAGATTCAGCCAGTTCGCACCACTTCAGTAGAACCGGTAGCTAATGTTTTGATGCCAAGGCCTAGAATGGACTTCCAGAAGTGGCATCCACACAGAGAACCGGTTGTTCACATATTTGAATCCCTCCACTGATAAAAACCATAACTATGTGGTTTGGGAAAATTAGTTATATTGTCACTTTTCCTTAAAAAAGTTGCTTCAAACCAAGATATTGGCAGTAATTTCTCCCCCAATAAATCTCTAATAGTGCCTGTTTGTATGTACAACCATTATTAACTAAAATTTATGAGTAATCTTAGAGAGCAATGTTTATGGTGTGATGCCCTCCATGTGAATGTTAACTTTTATGCTACAATTTAAAAATAAACAGATCTCAAAGGCTGGGATTTTCCTAAAAAAGTTTATTTCAGTATCTAAGGAAACTAAATTCTTAGAGGAAAATAAGGAACTGCTCAATGTGATCCGCAGGCAACTCATTTTTTTTCCTCTGAAGAATTGTGTTCCACCCACTTTATAATAGAAAACACCCAGAGACTTTCTGTTTGAGTCTCTTCAGAACATTGTAGCAACATTAAATAATATTGGGTAGGGTTAGAATGGGTTGCCTTGGCAGTAGTTTACTGCAAAGTGAAATTGCATCCAGATATGAGCTGGGAGTAACGTATGAATATGAATTGAAGTTATATTAAATATGGGAAATAGCTTTGCATAATAATAAATATATTAGATCCACAAAAATGTACTACATTTTAGTTTAGATCTTCATTTATGTGAGCACTGTAGCAATGCTGCAAATTATTCCTTTCTGTTATTTATATGATAAAAACCCACATGTTCATTATTCCCTATGTGCTAATCTGGTACAATAATATGATATCTGTAATTGCAAAAGAGTTCCAAGTTCAACATTACATAATCCTAAAGTTGTATATTTGCATTGCTTAAAGTTTTCATAACCCATTATCTAATTCTGTTCCTTTAATCTGTGCATGATTAATAATTGTAGCCAGCAAAATATTTTGCAGGTAGTGAATGACCTATTTTGCCACCTAAATTTATTTTATTTTATTTTATTTTAATTCCATTTATATCCCGCCCTTCTCCGAAGACTCAGGGCGGCTTACAAGCTTAGCAGTAAATGATTAACCTTCATAAACAAGAGCTGAAAATGGCCAAATTACCATGCCCACAGGCATAGTGTTGTGGAGAAAACTTTGTGCTAATTAATATTTTAAATATGCTACATACATACCTTGCAATCTGTTGTTACAACTATAAATTTGGTAGGATTTGTATCTGTCAATCTACTTAGAAGATCTATGTACAAATATTAAGCAATAAAAATATAGTAACATTAGTCAAAAATAGCTGTAATAAAAACTAAAGTCCTATAATGTAAAAAGATATGTGTAGAAATCCAATTTCTATCAGAACAGATGTAAACATGCATGGTGAGGAAATTACAGGCAGAAAATATTTTTTTCATCTTCAGCATAAACGATTTGAACTTGCACTAATAAAGAGAATTCTTCACTAATGTCACAGTGATTCTGGTTGAGATTATATATTGTATATAGCCATAATGTAGCTTCCTTGGCTGCACTTTAGTGCAGTATGTAGGAAGTCCTCAGTTTACAACCACAATTGGGCCCTACCACTTTCATTAGTAATCAGAGCAGTTGTTCAATAACTCACTGCTTTTGTGCCATGGTTAAATGAATCATACAACTGTTAAGCAAATTCAGCTTCTTCATTGACTCTGGTTCTCAGAAGCCCTCCATGAAAGTTGTAAATGATAACTGAGACACCCAAAACACAAACACATACTCTTTGTAAACCTCAAAGAGTCACTGAAAATGAGTGGATGGCCATATAAATTAAATTAAATTAAATTAATAAATAAATAAAACCATTGTAAACACATGCCAGTTGCTAAGCATAAGTTGAGAAGTGCCTATGTAAACAGTTTTTGCATTCTAGTTTATGGCTTAGTGTGAGCCCAATGTTAAGTTCACCATAACCTGATATGGAATTATATATTATCACATGGTTACTACTTTAAACAAATTATTAAAAGGAAATAGGAACAGTTCCCTTATTCCATTTTTGCAATATATCAATATGTTTCTTTGTGCATTTAATCCTTCTGCTGCATTTCCTGGTTGATTCTTCATAGCTGGCACTCCTATTTCCGCCCTATGCACTACAACTGGCCACAGCCAGAATTTTCTTTCCAGAGCACCTGATTCTGCCTTCTCAGTTCCCATACTGAACAAGAAATTGGAGAAGAAAATGATAAAACATAAGTCTGCATTACCATGAGCCAAGACCATCTGGAAAGTTACAATATATTCAAATTCAGATTCTCTTTGGATTTCACAGCTTCATAGCCTATCTGCATTTTGTGCTAAGCCATAGTTTGCTTAGCCACAATTTATAGGAAAAAAACCCCACATTTGGCTGCATGCACCAATATACCTAGCACAAATAGAATGAACTACTTTATGCTTTGGTGAGATCCTTTAAATCAGTCGCAAAAGATGTAAGATGCACAACAAATGCCTTAACAGACACAATATACAGGAAAGAATAATAAGAATTTCCCAGGATAGAAGTTCAGACTGCAATTTAGTTATAAAAATGCTTTGGATTACAGCCCTTTCAAGATGGAAAACACATAATTCTTTCCTCTGTCATTCCTGCAGTAAGTAATAGGCTTCCACACAGTGGTTGTTTCCAAATCTATTGAATATTACAAACTTAGAAAGAAAAAATCATAACTTTTGAATTTACCAAATTATATTTAGTTGGGAGGAATCCTTCCAAGCAGCAGAGTGTTTTGACAGCAACTATGATCAAAATGTGTGTTTTTATTTACTAATTTCAAAAAGTCTGAATATATGGGATTTTATTCAAAGCATATTGATGACATTGGCAGACTTTAATAAATATGTAGCATATTCTGTTTTAAAGGATGACGTACAAAGTTGAAACATATACTATGTCTGTGATAGGTAAATTTGGTTAAATGATGATTTATGCATAAGGACTTTAGGTTGATCCACATTCCTAAATAAAATAATTATATAAAAATCCTAAAGTAAATTGTTATGTGCCATTTATAAAAAGGGAGGCATACAAGTCCTCCTTTGTTTTAAAACACCCTTTCACATGTCCAATAGAATGATCTGGTTCACATCTTGTGTTAAATCTTATAATAAATCCATGCAATACTGTTAAAAAGGCATATGCTACTGACTACACTTATGCACATATGTAACATCTTTTGCTAGGCTACATGACCACTGCTTGTCCAGAATGTGAAAAGTGAAAGATTGTGACTAAACAAAATTTTAATGTACAAATAATACCACCAGAAACTATTTTAGCCTTTTTAATAAATGTTGTTATTGATGTTAAGCTCACCATGGAAAACATCATATATTGTTATATATATACTAGGTTAATTATTTAAAGACTGAAGTGCAACATAACTAGATTCTAAATAATCTATTTTTCAAAATATACAGCAGTCCAAACAGTAAAAGTAAAGTCCAAATTAAGAATATTTCATTCTTAAGAATTGTTTAATTTAAAGTGGTTTAGTTGTAATAGAGTATGTACAAAAGATACTATTTTTTTCTAGCTTCAGCTAAATTAGACATATTACATAGAGAAAAATGTTTCTCATTTCTTTCCTGTTACCTTTATTGATTTCATTGCAGAGATATTAACATAAGAAATAGATTATTTTGTTTTATAATTTTACCTTCCAAAAGACAGAAGCAGATGAAAAATGTGAGGTTCTTTCCTATTGGCTTTTTTGAATTAGCTGTTTTAGATTCTAAAAGTTTAGTTCCTAAAGAAGTAACCTTGTAAATAATTTTAATGTCCCCCTCTAGTGCAGGGTAGGCAACCTTGGCTCTTTTATGACTCAAGGACTTCAATTCCCAGAATTCCTAAGCAAGCATGGCTCAGCTTGGAAACCTCTCTCTTTACCCTCAGCGTGGCTGGCTCAGGATTTCTGGGAGTTGAAGTCCATGAGTCATAAAAAAGAGCCAAGATTGCCTACTCCTAAAGCCAATAGAGGGAGCTTCTTTCTTTCTTTTTTTTTTTTTTTTGCAAAAAAAAAAAGGTGCCGGAATGCTGTTCTGAGCATTCTATGAGAAAAAAAGCCCTGACGCAGTGGCTCAGTGGGTTAGGATGCTGAGCTTGTCGATCAGAAGATCGGCAGTTTGGCAGGTCGAATCCCAAGTGCCACATAACAGAGTGAGCGCCTGTTACTCGTCCCAGCTTCTGCCAACCTAGCAGTTTGAAAGCACATAAAAATGCAAGTAGAAAAATAGGGACCACTACGGTGGGAAGGTAACAGCGTTCCGTGTGCCTTTGGCGTCTAGTCATGCCAGCCACATGACCACAGAAACGTCCTCGGACAAGCGCTGCCTTTTCGGCTTTGAAACAGAGATGAGCACTGGCCCCTAGAGTCGGAAATGACTAGCACACATGTGCGGGGGAACCTTTACCTTTACCTTTAACTATATGTTCTTATAGCTTAGATCTTCTTCTGAAGATGATCTCCAGTAAATGTACTTACAGTATATAACCTTCAACCTGCTTTGAAATATGGAGAGGGTGATAATTTAACTGTCCCCAACAGTAGCCTCAGACTTGTTTTATAACTGTGTGGGAGACCATCAGAAAATCCCAGGGAATAAGCTAGATTTCCAAAGAGGTTTCACTTTCATTTTGTTGTCAAGAAGTTCATGTGGTCATCAGATTCAAGTTCAGTTCAAGATAAATTTACTTTTTTTATCCTGCAGGCTATATTTCCAAAGCTGATCATCCACTACAGGCTTTCTTTTATAGTTGCCACTGCATTTTTTTAGTGCCTGCCAACCAGTACAGTAAGTGTTGGTATTATAACTGCATTAAAAGCAATATTGCTTTTGGCTATAGTGTTGTAGGAAGACAGAGAAGGAAATAGTTTGGTGGATATTAAAAAAAAACACAGAATATGCTTCCCCAAAGGAAAGCAGGCCTAGATTTTCTTAATAGCCCCAAACAGAAACTCAGCAGGCCAGGTCTGTAGAAATGCAGATTTGATAATCCCATTCATGAGCATATACTGCTTGCAGAAACCCATTCAAGACAGGATCTTCCCTTGGAGCAAGATTTGATAGTTAACAATAGCAGTGTGATAGGATTAGAACTAGCAACCTCTCACCCAAAAGTCCAAAACAGGACATAGTCATTAGCCACAGCCACAGCGAAGCAGGACATGACGTTTAAGACAAATAGGATTAATGCACCTCCATCAGAATACAAAAAGGGCACACTGAACCTCAGGCCAAAGTTCATGCCACAGGAACAAGAACAACTCCAAACACAAAAGCCCAAGAAGGTATAAAAACCCACCACTTCCAGCACCATGTGATCAGCCACCCCAGAAACATGCTGCTGTCATTGAAGTTTCTGACAACTAAATAAATAACCTTTTTTCTAAAGTAGTCTTTATTTTGTTTATTCCCAGCTTGGACTGGACCTTGATGAAGATTTTTCTTTCAACAAGTTGGCACCCAGGATGGGACTTTAAGCTAACCTCTCCAAGGGACTGGGCCTAGGTAAGCCTTCATGTTGCTGGCAGCAGATCCCTTGTGTCTGTAGATGGGTTTCCCAGACTCTGGCCATTTGGAGTGAGGATATTAAAGGAAATTTTGAGTTTGAGCTCAAGGGCTGCTTTAGAAAGAAGGTAAGGTAAAGGTACTGTAAAGGTTCCCCCACACATGCGTGCTAGTCGTTTCCAACTCTGGGGCCAGTGCTCATCTCCGTTTCAAAGCCGAAGAGCCAGCGCTTGTCCGAGGACGTCTCTGTGGTCATTTGGCCAGCATGACTAGATGCCAAAGGCACACGGAACGCTGTTACCTTCCCACCATAGTGGTCCCTATTTTTCTACTTGCATTTTTACGTGCTTTCAAACTGCTAGGTTGGCAGAAGCTGGGAAGAGTAACAGACGCTCACTCTGGGATTCGACCTACCAAACTGCCAACCATCTGATCAACAAGCTCAGCATCCTAACCCATTAAACCACTGCGTCCCTTTTAGAAAGAAGGTAAAGCTTCTCTTTTCTTCTAATCTGTGGTGTCCCCATTTTGTCTGTTTGTCTGTTTCTTTAACAACTGCAGTATCAATGTCTTTTCAAACTCTGCCTAAAAGTTTTCCCCCCCCCATTTTGCTTCTCCATTTTTTATTCTCTGTTCTCCATTCCTCATGTCTGACCAGCAATGTCTCTTCTGGGATAATCACCCAGAAAGGGGGAAGGGGATCCTGTTCTCATATCTTTCAGCCCTGCACAGATGACCCCCATATCCTTTGGAAGCAAAGCACACTGACCCAGATGCTGCCTCCATACATTTGAGCCAGGAAATGGTGTTTGGATCCAGCCATCCACTAGAACAGGGGTGTTAAACTCGCAATGTCATGTGACGTTGCATGATGTATCAGAGCTTCTTCCCCATTGCCGGCAATGGGGTGGGTGCGGTTTTGTCGTGACACGTCCGGCCCATGGACTGGCAGTTTGACACTCCTGCACTAGAAAGTCACCATGCAATCAGAATGGAACAGATCTTCCCAGGTTCTACCATCACCTAGATACCCGTGAAAGCTGCAGAAAGAGGAAGGAGTCCTGGATCCCTTGGCCCCCATGTGAAGCCTCAGAAGAGAACTAGAAAGACTTTGGGGGGAGGGCAAAAACTCACTGTAAGGTTTTCTTTCTTCTCTCATTTGTACTGTATTAAGCCAGTCAAATGGATTCATGAAGGCATGGCATTTGGGAATGGTTGGCACAGCAAGTATTGAACACTGTGGATTTCTGTCTGGTGGGGAGGAAAATTTGTCCAGGATGCCTCTCTTGTAGAAGTAGCTATATGCACATACACCATTCAGAATTACACTGAGACTATCCCCTTCACCTACCTTCAGTAAAGCTCCCCAGGCTGGTTCTTGTTCTGTCGCACTAAGGCTTTTGTATGCATACCTTCCTGCAAATTCCATTGGGGAGGGAACCAAGCCCTCTCAGGCAATTTAGAATTCATATGCCCTCACTGAGAAGGTAGCAAGAAAGAGATCTCCAAATCCAAGCCCTGAATATATAGCACTGGTGGACTCGGATTGGGAGTCCTAGGGCTCACTGTGTGCAATTTAAGAAATATTAATACCCTGACTTGCACACTGGCTAACCTCAATTGGACATCACAAAACCTGGATGCACTAAATTAAGAGCTAAGGCAGGTTCAGGTAAGCAACTCTTGAAAATGGGCAGTCAATGGATATGTACTGAGCAAACCATGGCTGTGAAGAATTTTGGGAGGCATGTGCAAACTTGACTGGAAGCTCAAAGTGACATCCAACATCTAAACGAATTGGCACAGAATATTGGCCACTATATTTTCCACCTTAACAGAACTTTTACCCTGGCTTTAGACCTTCATGGTTGAAAGGCTCTCCTTTTGGGAGCCACTGCAGGGATCTTTTTCTGCTATTTCTATTGGTATCTTCCCTTTCTGCATTAACAGTTTAAAAGATTGTTTATCAAGTCTCCCTGACCAGATCAATTCTCAATCTTGTGCCAGTAAAAGTGTGTCACCTACACTTACATAGCACAAAGGAGGATTGTAAGAAGATAGCAACCCCTCTCCCTAGAGAAGGAAATAGTTTGGTGGATATTAAAAAAACAGAATATATTTCCCCAAAGGAAAGAAGGCCCAGATTTTCTTAACAGCCCCAAACAGAAACTCAGCAGGCCAGGTCTGTAGAAAAGCATATTTGATAATCCCATTCAGAAAGTCTGAGTCCCCATTCATGGGCAAATACTGCAACTCAAGACAGGATCTTTTGAAATCTTCTGGAGCAAGATTTGATAGTTAACAATAGCAGAGTGATAAGATTAGAACCAGCAGACCCTCTCCCAAAAATCCATTACAGCATATAGTCATCAGCCACAACCACAGCGAAGTATGACATGACCTTTAGGACATAATAGGATTAACCCACCACCATCAGAATACAAAAATGGAACACTGAACCTCAGGTCAAAGTTTATGCCACAGGAACAAGAACAACTCCAAACACAAAAACCCAAGAAAGTATAAAAACCCACCACTCCCAGCACCATGTGGTGAGTCACCCCAGAAATATGCTGCTGTCACTGAAGTTTCTGGCAACTAAATAAATAAGAACCTTTTTTTAAAGCAATCTCCATTTTGTTTATTCCCAGCTTGGACTGGACCCTGATGAATATTTTTCTTTCAACAGTATGCTGGAATTTGGGTATATTTGATGATGCTTTGTTGTTTTTTTCACCAAATATTTGTTTTACCCACACCAAAAATGCATCCAAGTTCCAGCATAGTATAGCAGGAAGCAATATTTCCTTTAACTTAGTTATAAAACATTTTGTTCTTCTTCAAGGAAAAAAAGTCTAGTTCCCTGTTTTAAAAAGCACTTTTGAGAAAACTATAACCTGGATGAATTAGAATCTCCACATATATTTGGTGAGGGAGACTTCTACAGAAAACAGCTCAGGATGGCTTAGCCTGTTCTGCAAACCACCCTTTTTATCATAGGAAGAAAACCAGTTTCAAATTGCTAGTTGTGAAATATAGTCTTTGCTGCCTGGTACATGGAGATCTACCTTCCCAATGTAATTTTCTACAAACCATAGGCAAATCTTATCTATAGCTAGTTTCTAAACTGCAGTAAATGTAAGAGGCAGACTTGTTCCTCTCTACAGCTAGTAAGATTTTATACTAACTTTGAAATCTAATAATTGAGGCCCATTGTGGGACCATGCAACCCAGCTGTCATAAATCATTTTTCCAGGTGCTCCACAGGTATGTAAGTTGCTAAGAGCCTCTTGTCAGCTTTGAAAAGAAAGCCAAATTTCTTCTCCCTGCCTTCACTCATCAAAGGGAGTTTTGCCAAAAGATGAATATGTTCAGGTGCAGAATGGCATGATTCCTCCAAGTTTGCCCAAACCCCATTATTTGTAATAATAATCCTGCTGATTTCAGCAAGGGCTGGCTTGGAATTGTAGTAAATGAATAGAGTCTTTGAGACATTTTTTTTTCCTACAAAGTCTGTCTTCATAAATATCAATGAAGAATGTGAGGCTATTTCTTATATATGGTACATATATGTTGTCAAACACATTAGAATAACTATTGCCCCTGCCATAATTTCCTCAGAATAAATGTAAGATAGATGCCATAATAGGTTTTTCCAGAAATCAAATGATTAGGTCTTATGAATATTTTATTTTGTAATCTGTAAATATAATCAAGAATATTACAAAAACTGATTTACACATTTATTGTGTGGTATATTATATGTATTACCTTTTCCTCAAGTAAACTACTACACCCAATATATCATGTGAAATTACTGCTTTAGATAAGCTAATTTCACCAAGTGGTCAATATGTGTCTATATTTGGACTGTTGAATCTTCTGGGTATCAATATTATATAATCCAATTGGGAGAAGGAGGTCAAGGAATGTCAGAAATAAACTGGCATGAGGTCAAGTGAAAAAGCTAGGTAGTATCATTACATGTTGATTTGAGGATTCAAAAGCTGACACTTTTCTCCTTGAATCAATATTGATTTAATATCCTGGAAAATCAGAACATCTCTGTTGGAGGTATAGTAAAAGAAAGAGGCAGAATAAAGAGTCAAAAACTAAAGCTTGGTAATATATGGCTTTTAAAGGTTTTAGTGGGGAATAAAAATTATCCCATTTTTTTCAGTGGGAATCACCATTAGCAAAGACTGTAGCATAGTATTTTTTTTTCTACAGAAAGCTGAAGCAACAATTGTGTTGACTTCTTGTGGAATCAGTTTGCAAATTTTACACAGCCCTCAACCTGTAATAATTCTGTGATATTATGGCAGGACTCTAATAATATTTTTCCTTTAAAAATAAATAGGGGAAGAAAATACTACAAACTTGCTTTTTCCTGACAGATCTTGCAGAAAACAAAATTGAAACTTCTTCACACAAAAGTATTTGGCACAGTTGCAAATGTCTTGCCCAATGCTCAGTTTCCTATCATTCTTTTCTATTGATTGAGTTCCTTGAGCTGTTTAAATCTGTGACCAATTTCATTTATGAATCCAAAAGCCTTAATTGCAGTGGTTTCAACAAAAAAAGACCCAACTTAGTATAGAATATAGACTATTATTTTTCCAAAGCCTTTCTATATGTGAAGTCATTAAGAATGGCAGAAATCTATGACCAAATACCCTGTATAAACACAATAATCTATTCCAATTTCTGGATTTGCCAGTTGATTTATTTTGATATTATGTTTATTACCTTAATTATATATTAATATAAATGCCAGCACATAAACTGCAGAATGCATCAATATTAGGGTATACCCTACTATAAGGCTTACAAACAAGGAAACAGCGAGCTTAGTTTCTCAGCATTTTTCTATGTGTTGTCCTTTCAACAGTTCAACAGTGGGAAAATGTTTATAGTCAGGAAATGTTTGTTATACCCAATATAATTTACAAGTAATAATGTTGTTTTGGGCTTATATTTATTTCATTTTAGAAGGATATTCCCCTCCATTTTAGCTAGGTAAATTTCATCATATATGTTTTATTATATTTCTTTATAAATAGCTCAAAGCAGACAACATACATGAAACCACTTCCTCTTACTACTTTCCCCATAACAACAACCCTATCAGGTGAGTTGGCTGAGTGAAAATGACTGGCCAAATGTCATCCAGCTGGTTTTCATGTCTAAGGCAGTACCAGAACTCATAATCTGGTTTTTATTCTGGCATCTTAACCAAGAAAGCAAAGTGGCTGTCGGTTATCCTTTTAAATTCATGTCTTGCTCTCCTTTTTTTGCATTTATCAAATAAAACAGAACAAAGAGGAGAAAAACAACAATAATAGAAAATAAAAGTTAAAATAATACAATACAAATTTGTGTGTGTGTGTGTGTGTGTGTGTGTGTGTGTGGTTTTCATACTTCTAAGTGTAGGTCTGTGTGTGTGTGTGTGTGTGTGTGTGTGTGTGTGTGTGTGTGTGTACCTTGTTTACCTGAAAATAAGACCTGGAGTTTATTTTCCTTCCAAAACAGGCACTGCGTCTTATTTTAAGGGGATGTCTTACTCACTTATCTTAGGACCACACAACCGGACCTCTCCGACCCCTGCCTCACCAACCCACTTCTGCAGCCATTTGCCACTGCTCACACACATTGCCCCAAACTTCCATTTTGCTGGCAGAGGCCTTCAGGAAAAGCCTCTTCAGTCAAGGAACAAGCTCCAGATTGATGCATGCGATGACCCCCTGTATCCACTTCTCCATCAGAAGCCTTCAGGAAATGCCTCTGCAGCTGAGAAATGAGCTCCGGATTGATGCACACGGCACCCCTGGTTTCTGTTTCATCATCAGAGGCCTTCAGGAAAGGCCTCTGCAGACGAGAAATGAGCTCCGGATTGATGTGTGTGGTGTACAAAGCCTCCATTTCAGGAAAGGCCTGTGCAGCCAAGAAACGGAGGCTGGGGGGCACCATGCACATAAATCTGGAGCTCACTTTTTGGCTGCAGAGGCACTTCCTGAAGGCTTCTGCCAGCAAAATGGAAGCTGGTGGTAACGCATGTGGTGGTGGCAAGCAGCCGAAGAACTGGGCCAGCAAGGCAAGGCAGGTGTCGGGGTATGGGAGGCCTGGCTACAACTGTCCTAAGGTAAGTGAGTGCAGAGTCACATGTGGGGCAGCTCCAACCCCCATCCCTCCCTAGCTTGATTTTTACCCATGCACCTTGCCCCACCTTGTGTGTGTGTGTGTGTGTGTGTGTGTGTGTGTGTGTAAATATAGATTAGATATATTATACTATATAATATACAATATGGTTCACAACAGTTCCAATGTAGGATAACTATATTTATTGTAATTGTAACTGTTGATCTATAATCTGTAAATGAGAGCCATGTTAGTGTAGTGATTAAGGGAGTAGATTCTAGACTAAGACTCTTGACTAAGGCTAGAGACCAAAATTTCTGGTCTCACCTTAAGCACATAGCCAGCTGGGTTACCTTGGACTAATCACTGTCTCTAAGCCCTAGAATGGAGATACTGGCAAACCATTTCTAACAAACTTTGCCTAGAAAACAGCAAGAACGTGCCCAGGCAGTCAGACACAATGGAATGAAAGAAATATAAAAGCTGTAAGCAACATGTTTATAAGCTACAAGAACATCAGATCTTCAATCTGCTGAGAAGATTGGGGTCATCAATGTATCTTTCCAATGTTAAAGTACTGGGTGCTCTGTATTTATTAAGAAGATTAGGCACAATCCTATAACATACCGTACTTTTTGTACGTCAAGGAAGGGAGGGGGAATCTTCAGTACAGAGTAACCAATGATATTATCCAGATATATGTAGACTATAACTAGAAAAAAACAAAATAAAGTCCAGTGTTCGAAGTACAGACAATGCCAAAAGCAATTTATGACATGGCCGGATTATCTGCTTGCTGTTCAGAGTTCTTTCAGAAAGGAAAAATTTCTCTTGGGCATCCCACCTGCATCTGTACTTTGTGGAGTTCTAATGTTAAAGGAAGCATGCCCAACATTACAAATCATTGTAAGGAATTACACTGAAATCTATACAGCACATTCTGATCTGAACTGAATTCTAGGATACCTTCATGTAAGTAAAAATGCTCAGGATTACACATCTAAAAGGCAACAGTTGATGGCTACAGTAAAGCATGACTTACTTGCACTCATTTTACTTGCCTGCTTAATCAAATTATGTGATCTGTGCAAATGCTTATTTGAGGAAAAATATTGCATTGAAAGAATAGATTTTAGCTGGCTTTGTATAAATTCTTTAAATCTAGCTTTATATATGCCTTTTTATCAAGATTTTTATTTGTTAATATGCTCATTGTGATTTATATTTATAGCTGTTTTCTAAGGCTATTTTGATTCATAGCTCATGTGCATTGTTATATTGTTTTAAATCATTGAAGGGATTTTATTTAAGGCTTGAAAGCAAAATAAACAGTAAGGAAGGAACAATTTAATTAACAGTTGGATTTCTTCCAAAATATCCACCATGGGTTAGGATAGGAAAACTGAAAATATTTTTCTTTCCTTATTATCTACTAACTTATCTGAAGAATCAATTATGTTTGCTGTTCTTTGGAAATATTAATTCCATGGTTATTAATGACTATATTTATTGATATAGATACTTATGTATAACTTTAAGTCTTTGAAAGGGAGACTTCACAAATTTGAGTAACCATTGATAAAGCTTTTCCCATAGCACTTGTCCCCTTCTAATGCTTTGCACAGTTACATATACAGTATATGAGTGATATATAGAGCACTTTACAATGTATTGTGTGCAATGCATTAATATTTGTATATTTTTGCATTTTTCCTAAGCTAGGAATGGATGGATGATGGATGGATGGATGGATAAGAATTTGGGCCATCTGGGTTCAGAAGAGCTCAAATTATTAATACACATTGCTACTTGTACCACATTATCTTACAAAAAAATGGGAGGGGATATCCTGTAAAGTTGGCAAGAGGGAAAACAATAATTTCATTTTAAAAATCTGGTAATTCCTTGAAATGTTTCAACCAGAATATAAACCGCCCTGAGTCCTCAGGGAAAGGGCGGTATATAAATGCAATAAATAATAATAAATAATAATAAATAATAAAGGAACTGAACTTAAAGATGTTAAAATAAATGGGATGTTTGCTTCACATTAAGAAGCTTACATGGAGACCAAGTTGAAAGACTGTTAATGTTTTTAAATGTAGTCCTTCTCTCTATTCTATATTACACCAAATTCCCAGTTTTATTTTCCTGTTAATTCCAATTTATATTATCCTTTGCTGTACTTTACTGGTACAATATGACAATTTTAGGCCATTCTAAGATAATATGATGCCTGACATGTGACTTCATTGTAATAACACTTGCCCAGAGAATAATTAATCCACCTTTTTTTCTCTTTTAATAATGGGAATTTCATACACTATAAATGGCCTTTTTCATACCAGACATCCAATGATGTATGCTGGAAACAAGCCAAAGTGTCAGCAAAAACTGTGAGAAATTCAAGACAGACGTTTGAGTGGAAGGAGCTTAACTTCTTTATTTTCCTCCCTAGCCAGCCTTGCACATATGTTAAGCACCATACTTATCTTGGTTTCCAAGAATCATGAAACTGATATTGTTTCTGTATAATTTTATGTTGGCTAATTGACACTCCATAAATTTATAAAGTTTGCTATAAATCTTGCATCATAAAGTTAATTTTCAGTTTTAATACAAGATTGGACCATTTCAAAACAGATAACATTAGTTTAACTTTTGCCTCCCCAAGAAAACAAGTTACAAAAAAATCTCTGTTTACTAAAAAAGAAAAGTCTCCTCAGTGAGTTAAAATGTTTAAAAATACTTTATGCAACATGTAGATGGTATCATTTTTAATTTTCCTCCTTATTTTTGCTATTGTTTTTACTATGTCCCCAATTAAGCTGAAGGTTTTTTCCCTTTATTATAGAGCACGAATGTCAAACCTGATTGTGTCACGTGACGTATTGTGACGTATCTTGACTTTTTTGCCTTTGTGGAGCTGGGGTGGGTGTGGCCACCAGTTTGACACTCCTATTACATTATAGGATACAATTAGTGCTCATCTTGTCTCCTGTCTCCTGATTGAAAAATTGTGGGCCTTCTCCTTCTCCTCTTCCTCTTCCTTTCCTCTCCTCCTCCTCCTTGGACATTTATACAGAGATACCTTAAAATATTCATTTTGTCATAAGTACATAATTGTGCTTTTGAATCAACATGGACTCCTTCCCTAGACAAACCCTGCAGTTTTTGAGAGCATTTTCAATGCTTTCTATGGCTGATGGAGAGTGACTGCCCTAAGCTCACCCAATAGTCTTTGAGCCTACAACAGAATTAGAACCTCATTGTTTCTAGCTAATACCTGGCTCTCTTGCCACTTAACTCTCCCAAAATGCCCAAAGCAAGAAGAATGGAGCTTCCAAAATAAAGCCTCATGCACTGTCTGGTCTGAGAAAAGTCTAAGGTTCTTTAAAATGGTACTGATTAGTTGCATGTAGTCTACTGGCTATATACTTTCATGCATAGATGATGCTGTAAGAGCAAGATTTTCTCTGTATAGCTGTAGAGAGAAAACTATTCAATTTGACACTTCTATTCCTTCCCCTCCAGGAGACGGAATAGCAAATCTTAGAATACAGGGAGCTGTGCAGGTTGGTGCTTCTGCCTGCCAAAGACATTTTCTGATAAGGCAAAATTAGTAGGAACTGTTTGTGCTGATCTCAAAGTAGGCTAAGTTAATTTTCTGAAACAGCAAGTCTTACAAGAATTGCTTTAGAGAGTCTTATATGCATGGTACAATCGAACAGGCAGTTCTGTTTGTCTAAAGTAGTAACATTATTTTGACTTCCAGCTGGAATGCTTTATGAATTAAAAGGTCACACAGACATTTCCTCTTTAAATTGCATATGTATAAGCATTCATAAGAGTTAAAAGGAATGTCATGTATTGTTTCTGATGGGTAATATTTATTTCTTTGCTGGAGTGTCTATACTCCTGTGCAAGTCTTTTATGGAGACTATTTGAAAGATAAAATGTATCTTAGTAACCACATTTTTCAATATTTTATTAGCTGGATATTTGCATCTGCAGTTGCAAATGTTTAGAAGCATTTCCTAAAACAGAAAAGGGAAACAAATCCACAAATAATGGAGTATAAGAAATTATGTATTGTACAGATTTTAAACAATTATTTTAATAATATGCAAAAATATGAATTTATATATAGGTATATATAGACAATCTTAATGTAAAATTTCAGTATAGTTGCTGGAGTATAGCACTAATATGAAATGTTAAGAACTGGCCTCCAGAGGGCAGCTAAGACTTTATAGATCATTAAGATGAATATATCACATACATATATTACAATTTATAATGATAAAACATGCAAATTAAATTAAAGATCAGAGAGAGAAGGGGAAGAAGTATAAGATAAAAGAAAATTAAAATTAAAAAAATCAGTAACTTCCAACTCTTGGTGCAGTAAAATACAATTATAGCCTCAGGTTTCTGCTATTAATTTCTGATAGATACAAACCATTTCTATAATAATGAAGTTAATTTAATAATCACATTGTCATTTTTTTCTCTTTTGAGGATAAAGTTCAGAACTTATTTCCATGTGGAAACAAACTGGACAGTTAACTTTACCATGACTGTCAACTTTATCACTCTTTCCATCCATTCTTCCATTTGGGGAATTTACATCTTTTTCCATTTTTGCACATATAAGATTTTTGCCACTGTCAACATATATAATAACAAAATTGCAAATTTTCTTTTATGCTTTTTGTCCATAAGCCCTAAAAGGAAAGTGTCTGGTTTCAGTTTTATATTTGTTTTAAGAATCTTCTAAATTAAATACAAAAATTTGATATCAATATTTCTGTGCTTTATCACAAGTCCACCAGAGATGATAAAAAGAACTTTTTAAACAATTATATTTAGCATACATCTGAGAAATCTTTATAAACTGTGACAATTTCTTGGGGGGGCTGTCCCAATGATACATCCTTTTTTAAAAGTAAGACAAATGCATCTTCCTCCATTCTTACAAGGTCGGTAAAATGAAGACCCAGAGTATTGGGGGCCATATGCTGATCTGTAAACTACTTAGAGAGGGCTGTACAGCACTATGAAGTGGTATATAAGTCTAAGTGCTATTGCTATCTTTTGTATAAATGTTATTCAAAATGCTTTCATGTATATTTTTATTAATGTTTTTACAGCCATCCAAATTGAAACATCAGGATAGAACAATCATATGGAAACCTTGTTGATTCCTTCTTCCAGTGAGTGTGGTTAATGCAATGGCAGCAAAAACAACTACATGGTGTTAAGAAATATTAAAAATATAAATAAAGCCACCAAATTTAAATGCAGTTTCTTAAAAATGACCTTGCATGTCGTCAAAACTTTTAAACCAGTGGTCACATTTGGAATTTGGACATTCTTATATAATAGCTATCATGGAACATATATCATCCATTTCCCAGAAGGCAAACTGGGAAGATTCATGTTTCCTGTCTCCTTCTGACCCCTTCCCAAAAATTGTCTCTACCAATACAACATTTTTCTTTTGCAACTAGGTAGACACACTTTTAAGCAAATTCTATTATTTTTATTTCTTAAGGAAACATATGTGAGATCTAGAAGTGTTCTTGAAATGAAGTTGATGTTAAAGGCATCTTGTTTGCTTTAATTAATAAAATGAAAAATTAAAATAACATTGGATAAGTTGTTCCACTTGAAACATTGCTGCCCAATATTGAGAGATTTTTATATAGAATGTGGGTGAGCTGAATAATCATTGGACATTAGATTTACTGTTCAATTATAATTCTAGTTATGCATCATGCTCACAATTTAAAGAACTGGAGATTTATTGGTGTGGGGAAATGGAAATGTGAATTGCAACCTGTAGTAACTGATGTAAATTTATCAAAGAGATATCCAACCTAAAACTAAAGAGAAATTTCCTGATAGTGAGAACAATTAATCAATGAATCAGCTTGCCTCCAAAAGTTGTGGGTGCTGGAGGTTTGGAGGTTTTGAAGAAGAGATTGGACAGCCATTTATCTGAAATGGTATAAGATCTTGGGCAGGGGTTGGGCCATAAGACCTCCAAGGACTCTTTCAACTCTGTTATTCTGTATTCTGTAACATACAATTATTTCAAGGTAGAGTAAAATGAGAATAAAAATTATTTCACTCCCATTTCTATAAAGTTTGAACTACAAAGTGACTATTAATTGAATGAATGAAAATATATGTACCAAAAGAAAACATTATTAAATGGCTATGCAATTACATAGTTTAATATAGCCATACAAGATAACTAGGCTTTAATGCCTATATTAAAAGGAAACGAGCAGCAAGACATTTTTGCAGATACTTCTAGGACAGTAATTCTGTCTTCAGATGGAAAATATCCTGTAAATAAGAAGACTTATCATCCCTGGGGATAAATTTTGTTTTTTTGTGTGGTTGTTCCAGAGATTGCCATGGAGCACATGAGTTTGCCTATAAACTTAGTAGTTCCCTTGAGATGTGCAAGGCAATTAAAGGAACAACAAAGGGGAAAGTTCATCCAGATGGAAGACTTGAGCCTTTGTATGTCTCAAATTGTACCTCCCCATCCCCTCCTTCCCTGTCTCTCTGTTTTAACTCTATTAGAAACATAGCTGCCAGAACTTAGGGACCTTGCTACTCTGTTTATCTTCAAAAAGCCTTTTGTTGTTGTTATTTAAGGTCATTACCAATTATATACACAAATCTTCTAGGGAAAAAATCCATAAATAGTACATTCAGTTACAACACAGAAACTATTAAATATTGCTTCAGATCTCAAGCTGATCCCTCATTGTATGTATGGGTTGTTTGTACAGATCCAAAATATATATTGATCCAAGAGACTCAACTGGAAAAAATTCAGAAAATTCAGCACAAAGTCTTGGACTAATATTTTGTTCTTAACTAGTTCTGTTTTTCTTCATCAAGAAAGGAGACAAAGATCAAGTTCAAGGTTTAACTTTTAAAAAAATGAAGTTTCATCATTTAACAGTGTAGAATCCAAAGCATATAGATTTACATAGCTGGCATAGGTGGCATAGTGCATTCATCTGCCTAATTAAGATCAGGAACTAATACTAATGGAGGACCTTTGCAGGTGCTTGGCCAAAATTTAACTGCACGAAATTCATAGGGCCATGAATTATATGCAATGAATTCAAATGCATAAAATTGCCATCTGATTATGTCAAATAAACTTATATGACAGTTTAAAAATCTGATTTGTAGAGACAAAGTATCAGTTACATCTATGTTTTCTTCTTCCAAATATCAAGGAACCTGCTCAGTTCAGGGTCAAGGAATATTAATGTCAATATTACTATTTAGGCCAAACAGATCTTGATATATGTATCCAAAAACTCAGCTGCTTGTGGCATAATGGTCCTGTACTATCTGGTAAGGCTAGGCCAGGGGTAGGCAACCTCAGCTCTTTTATGACTCATGGACTTCAACTCCCAGAATTCAACTCCCAGAAGCTATGCTGACTCAGGAATTCTGGGAGTTGAAGTCCATGAGTCATAAAAGAGCCGAGGTTGCCTACCCCTGGGCTAGGCCATATAAAATAGAAGATAGTGGTAAGAGAGAAGAATAAAGCAATTGAAAAGTAAAATACTTCAGTTACAAAACTATTAAGACTTGCACCTACTACACCACACTATTTGACTGATCAATCAAGGAAGCCCATTAACATGACACAGCTCTGCATTTTTAAAATGGCAGCCCATGAGCAAGATAGCATGATTCACTATAATTCTCTAAATAAACTTGTACAGGTAGTCCTCAAATTACGACCACATTTGAACCCAAAATTGCCATTGCTAAACAAGACAGTTGGTAAGTGAATTTTGCCCCATTTTATAATTTTTCTTGCCACGGTTGTTAAATGAAACATTACAGTTGTTAAATTAATAACAAGGTTGTTAAATAAATCTGGCTTTCCCATTAAGTTTGCTTCTCAGAAGGTCACAAAAGGTGATCACATCATGCTGGAACATTGTAACCATTATAAACAAATGTCAGTTGTCAAGAGTCCAAATTTTGATTATATGACCCATGTTACAATCCATCTGTTCTGGAACCAAACTTTACCTTTAATCAGAACATGTCATTGTAATTTTGAACTCTCACTAAATGAATGGATGTAAGGCAAGGATTATCTGTACAAATGTTGCCTAACTACTAAGTAGAGTTACATAGGGCTATCAGATTTGAGATGCTAAAATCTGGACAACTAGATGGCAACAAAAAAGTTTTGTATATCTCTTTATTACACTTAGTGATTCATATTTTTGCAGAGCAGTTCTGGTTGCTAAATGTTAGGAAGTCCAGTTTTTGTCATACAACTAAAGGATTTGAAAGTGAATGAGAAGATGTTACACATAATATATAGCTGTACAACAAAAGAACAGAACACTGAGAACAAGTGTCACACTGGAAAAATTACTTTTAATTTCAGTATTGATTATTGTGTGCATTTTCTTTTAGTGTTCACATAATTGCCAAATTGCAATAAAACTTAAGTTTAAACTTGTTTGAGTTTGTGAGAAGTTTTATATCAAAATATATTTTATTTTTTATATTGTTTCCATCTTCCTTTAAAACATTAACATTTCCATACAGGACAAGCTCCTCTATAAAAACTGTGTTTCTGTGCCCCATTTCATTGCCCCTTAAAGGCAAACTCTTTGCTTTTAGGAATCTTTTTTTTCTTTCCTTACACCTATCTGGATCTAATTTTTATTTTATTTTTATTTATTTTTGTGCAACCCTGCTCGAGTTGGAACCCCAAATTATTATTCTGATGAATGGCACCCCAGATGAGAACTCAAAACTAGCCTGGCTAGTGGACCTAGCCTGTGTAAGTTCACACAGCTAGCAGACCATTTTTGTCCGTGGGTGTTGCTCCCAGACTCTGCCTGTTTGGCACCTGTAGTAAAGGGGTTTTGAGTTTTGAATCAGACAGCTGCTTGAAAAGAAAAATCTTGCAAGCACCTCCAAATTTTAAGGGGGTGTGTCTGCCCAGGGAAGGAGTGAATTGGGTGGGTGGGTGGGTGAACTCTTTAATCTCTTTCCACTCTGCAACCTATTCTGACCTTTTGCAACTGCTAAATCTTTATTGATTCTAAATCTCTTTAAGAAAACTGTGAGGAATAATCTTTCCAACTTGGGTTGCCTGGCCAGCAAGGCAATGTGGAAAGAAATCTCTTTTCTCCTTTTCCATCCTTTTCTTATTCCTTTGCCCCCCAAAAATGGGACAGTTCTGTTTTGAAAATCATGTGTGAGCATCTTGGTCAAATCTGTTTTCCTGTCTGTAATATGTTTGTCAATTCTGCAAGGACAGTTCAGTAGATAATTTAATCAATCCTAACTTTAGTCAGCTGGTTTCTTCAATTAATTCTGGTTAACTTACTATTTTACTTATCACGTGTGCTATTTAAGAGGAATAAACTGCAAAACTGCAAACCCACAACCCAGCAAAACTTGATTTCCAAACTCCATATATATGAAGTATATTAAAAGTAATGCTAGCCCAGTGCTTATTGTATTTGTAAACTATATTTAAGAAATGAGTGAAATGTATACATAAACATAACTGCCATGTTTACAGCTTTGATTTTCATAAATGTATATGCTTTGCTTGTAAGAAAATTAATGATTTGTAGCTAGACTGCATGTAGAAAGGGGAATTTGAGAAAGGAATGCCATGTTTTAGAAGAGTAGTCTAGATTAGATGAAGAGAAGAAGCAGGAGAAAAGCTTATACCATATATAGTTAGTAGGATGAAAGTTTAAGAAATGAGATTCAGAAGATCTGAAGTTAGCATATGGTATGTAGCAAAATTTAAGTGATAGTTGTATTTTCATCTGGCTGTATCCTTAATAATGCATTTGGCATTACAAAGAGAAGACTAGTCGCTAAACTTATTTTTCTTTCTCTTAAAACCAAAGAAAAGGTAAACAAATTTGTGATAAGAATCAGTTTGGTCTAAAGGAGTGGGGGGAGGGAGTAAAGAGGTGATGGTTCCATGCGAATAGAGCTTCATGTGCAAGTGCAAGCACTCAACACTCGTGTGAGTGGCGCTTCACTCATGAACACAAATATTTGCCATTTACGCAAGCACTCATCCACCACTTGCATGGCCCAATTCCAAATAGGCCACAGCCCAGGGAACCCCTGGTTTAAAGAACCAAATTAGAAAGTAGAAGAATGTGAGTTCAAGTCTTACCTCAACCATGAAAGCCACCTTGATGACTTAGGGCATTTTCTCTCAGCCATAGGAAAAAGGCACATTTTTGCTTTCCCAACTGTTGTAGCCTAATCTGCATACTGTTGCCTAATCTCCTGTGCTGTCTCCAAAACAAATTTGTATTCCATCCTCTATCAGTAACCCTATCAATTGACATTTCTTTATTGTTGACTCCATATGGGCCAGTAAGAAAAAAAAACCTAAAGCTGTGTGACTTTTTTTTTACCTTTTACCTGTGTTTTATCTTTAAAAAATCCTAAATGAGTCATGAGAGCATATTTACTGGGTTTTATCTTTGTTACTTAACATGTTGTCTGGTAAGGATAAAAAGGGAGGAGGGTAAACAGTATTTGATTAATCAATAGTCCATCTGAAACATGGGGGGGGGAACCTGATTGGACACTTAATAACAGACTTGGCTCTACTGGGTATAGATGTATCATGAGTGTTAATGGAACCTGGCTCCCGCACAATAATGCTAACAATTGTCTTGATTCAGTAGACTTCAATAGTCACTTCAGAAAGAGTTCTCCAAGCTACTGAAAATTAAATAGCATTGAACTTGGTTAGCCTTCACCAACCAATGATGTTCTATTGCACCTCTTCCTGCTGATCACAATAGATGCCAAGACTAACCTACCAGAGTGTCATCACTGAAGAGTAACAGAATTGATTGATATATACTGGGACTCATGGAACAGAGGGATAGTGGGGAAAATGGATAATCGTTTGTATGCTTGTAACTATTGGCATGCTCTAATATATGCTATTATTATTGATGTACCATGTATCAACAATGCATGTGGACAAAATAAGACTATAAAAGAACCTCCCATCAAATAAAACTCCAAGAAAAACTTGTAGTAGACTGGGTATACAAGAGTGTGAAGGTTATCACTTGTTGGGATAATTGGTCTTATATTGTCCCTTTCAAATTATTTTCCTCTCAAAATAATTTCTCAGTCCATAGAAAATAGGATTGAAAAACTTGAATTACTACAGCATTGGAGTTTTTTTCTAACAATGTTAATTAATGAACCACTCTTCCTAAAGATGTTTCCCTTATGATATTACAAATGTGTGTGTGTGTGTGTACACAAGGGGACAATTGTGAGAAGTTTTATACCAAAATGTATTTTATTTTGTATACTACTTTCATCTCTCATTAAAACATTAACAGAATCCACATTGGACTGAGAATCAGCATGTCCACTAGATAATTGACAGTCAAGATGAACTAAGTTAATCGAGTAAAAATAGCAAAAGGGGGGAGGGAAAATTACTCAGACTTTCACAAAACCCCAAATAAATTACCCAGGCCTAATCCACATATCAAAGGATAAAGGCTGTAAACACAAATAAATTAAATTAGATCTCCCAGCAGAATTGCATGTTCACAAGAAGAAACATCATAGATATACCTACACACACACACACACACACACACACAAGTATCACCCTAAAATCAGCATGTTGACATTTCCATACCAGGACAAGGTCCCATATAAAAACTGTGTTGCTGTATCCCATTTTTCTGCAGCTGCCACTAAAAGCAAACTCTTTGCTTTTATGAATAAATGTTTCTTCTTTCCTCACAACTGTCTGGATCTCATTTTTATTTATTCTTGCACAACCCCTGCTCAAGTTGAAATCCCAAATTATTCTTCTGACAAATTCTATGATGAGATGGGATGTGACATTATTATTAGTTAAATTCCATTTAATATTTATTTATTAAAATTTATTTTCTTTAAAAATGTTGGGAGACTTATGTATTTTCAAATAGTTGTGATCATAATGAATGATTGTTTAATTTACACCACATTTTAAAGTTGCCATTTCCCTCCTTCCATTTCCAGATAGTAAGTGGAAGAAAAATATCCATTTCACAGTTGTATGAAACCTGGGAAAGTAGTTTAGCATAGTCCATGTTGTTCTTGGCAAAAGGTTTTTTTCGGATTGCTTTTTCCTATTAGAGGAAAGAATTTCCCCACTGGATCAAGGTAAAAGCTTTATCCAATATGAAGTACCCCATTTGTACAATGCAAACACAAGTACCATAGAGAATATTATTGTTCTAATATTTTCAATTGTCCATAAAACTCTAAAGAAGAACAAGTCTTATTCAAAAGGAACATTTATTAAGCATTTCCTTTACAAAGTACAATCAATGTTTTGTTTAAATTTTTGGATTGTTCCTATTTCATTGTATATACACAAAAGCTTAAAAGAGGGGAGAAAATATCCTTATTTTTTGTGTTCTGTACACAAACATATTTAATAAAACTTGATCATAACACAGAGAACTTTACCTTATTAATTTGAATACCTAATATTGGAAAATTAATACCTGATTACTAACACAGAATAATGGAAGGTAACAACTTTCCCATTTGTAAGAAAATACTGTTCACAATTCATTTTTAAGCAGCTTTGTTGGATATACTGGTGCTACTCTGAATTATATCCAGCTACAAGAATCATATGCCTATTATATTATTGTAGTAATAAATTCTAATTATTAATTAAGATTTAGTTTTATTTTCATTATAGGCATGATTCTTTAAAAAATACCTTTGCTGTTAGAAAGTAAGATTTGAGGAACAAGGTTTAATAATTTCTAATTAGCAGCAGTTGATAGTAAATGCAACATAAAATTTGTTTTGTCTATGATATAAGGATTTCAACTAGCAGACTCATTTATACTACTTGTTATGTGAATGCAAATGTCTGCATGTATTCTATAACTCTGAAACACAAAACAAAAAACAGATTTTAAAAAGCCATTTATTCTCATGGGTGACTATTGCGGTCAGCTAATATGAATGCACAGCTAAAATGAGTGAAAAGTAAAAATGCTGAAAAGTAGATATATACAGAGTTAAAATACAATTCTTATCCTCTTGAGATAGTGTTTCTGTTGACACTGTGTGGAAAGCAACGTCATTGTTTGATGCAAGCTAAAGCAACAATATCTGCTCCATTGTCACTGAAAGGACAAGCGAATCTGGAATGTTCAAAAACAAATGTATCTCCTGTTTCTACTCACAAGGCACATGGGAGGCATGGCACTTACTGAATCTAAGCACAAAAAATAATAATAGTTCAAGAGTAGCAGAAATAGTAAATCCTAAGTTACTTTCATTTTGATTGTCAGAAAGTCAGTCACTTGCATACGTCAATGTCCACATAAGCTCACTGTGTTAAACATAGCTTTCCTGAGAACAGAGCTAGGATTCCTTCCTGCCTTATCATAAGTGTGCATGCTCAGAGCTATGATCACTGTCGTGGCTGTCGTCATTTGCCAGGGAGTCCCCTGTATGTTGGAGACTGGCAGCACCAATACCAGAAAGCTCTGAAGGGAGCAGAGTGCCTTTTTTGACGTTTACCAATTCTTTCTCTCGGGCTGCAGCTCCCTGTTGCCCTCCTTTAACCCGTTTCCATTTCATCCGTCTGTTCTGGAACCAAACTTTTACCTTTAATCAGAACATGCAAACAAATAAGAACACCATCAGTAAATGGCCATACATCTCTCATCAGGGGAAAAAGCAACAGTAGGTGCTCGCTCCTTATGTTTTAGATTGCTTAAAACAGGCAAAAAGTAACCTATGGTCCTAGGCTTGATGGGCCTATGATTAATTTCTGAGATATATTCAGAAGATCCACTCAGATCTCTGGTAAGAGCTATCAGTTGGTCCTTATGTCCTGTTGAAAAGAGAAAAGAAACCTTTACTTGATTTTTATCTCATCTTTACTATTGTTTATAAATAATGCAAGGCAATGAACATACCTAATACTCCGTCCTCTTCCTATTTTCCCCACAACAACCTTGTTGGACTGAAAGAGATTGACTGATCCAAAGCCACCTAGCCGGTTTTTCATCTTTAGGAAAGGACTGGAACTCATGATCTCCTGGTTCGTAGGCCAGCACCTTAACCACTAGACCGAATTGTCAGAACTTGGTGTGAAAGCAATAAGAGGTACTTTTCTTCAACCAGGCTCAGCATATGGTATCCTATAAAAATGCACTGGAAGAAACTATTTAGGATAAAGTCATTCCAAATAAATGGTTATTGTTTAAAGGTTCTTGTAGGTATGTGTTTATAGTTTTCAAATGGTTTTATGGTATTGCAACTATTGTATCTACTAGGAAATATTTATAAAATTGCATGCCTATTTCATGTTAGAAGTCTAGCCAAGAATATGTTGCTTAAAACCTTAGATTGGTAACAGAAATGTGAATTTAAAATAAGCCAATCTGAATATATTTTTTTAATTTAACTATTTTTGTGGGTTTTCATTTGTATATTTATAGTTTCCAAGTAGTTGTCTGGTGTTCCAAGCATTGTATTTATTAGCAAAAAAATATAAAATACATTTGAGTCATCTGAGGATTGAAAAATCTTCCAAGATCCTATTGGGTTTTCTGCCAAAGTGAACCAACATGCCATTATTAATATTAGTTTCACCACTGTTCAGTAATTGGCTGATTAGCTCACCACTGTTATAAAGTGTTGGAGCACAGACATTCATTTGCACCCCTAAAAGCAGACAGGCTTATTAATCTTAAATATCTATTTATACTGTGGTCTTGGGATATCGAAAATATGTCATTCTTAAGGGAGAAAGGACTGGATAGAAAATTCTGCACAGTGGAAACTTGTGGAAAGGGGAAAGTTGCCATATCTTTGGCTATAGCTAATTATTCACGTTTCAGAGCTTTAAAAAAGCAACCTCAAGGACTTTTATAGCATGATGCATTGTACATTAGCTGAAGAACCACAATATTTCTGTATTCCAAAGTCATATTTTATATTCACGAAATGTATAGATCAAGAATACATTTGGAAATTAATTTAAATTCTATTAAAATGATTTTGTTTTTAATTTTAATTTTAAAGTTGAGACCTATAATGCGAGGTTGAATAATTCACTTATTTATGTTCAGTCTGCTATTGTAACTAGAAATGTCTAGAAATTGGGCATAATGATTTCAGATTAGTAAAAAGCTTCTCCACCATGCTGAGCACACATTTCTTTTATACAATTTGCCAAAGTAGGCTAGTAAAACAAATCTGGTCAAATGAGGAATGTATTTAATTGCTAACTGTTCTGATGTGAAGAAATGCTGTTATGCCAACTGTCAAAAGCTTTCATAGAAACAATGTCAAAAGATTCATAATGCTTGTTCTCTTCATGTACTTCTTTTGATAGATTATACGTGTCACTTTTCACAATGAATTTCCTCTAGTAAAATGTTGATACGATGGCTAATGCCAGCCTGCATTAAGTATAATGTTTGGGATGATTATGTTGATATAAAATTGGTGAATTTGGTAAACTATAGGTTAATACATACTGTATCTTGTATCTTATCAAATCCTTTTTTCATTAGTTTCATTCACAAGTGAACAAACATGTTTGGAGAAGTGGGGAAAACATTCGTTTGTCATTGTCTGTCTATCTCTATATGCTGTATTTACCTCATAGAAAGACACAGTTTTCTTCTCTGCACACAATTAGGCTGTGATTTAGAAGGATGGGATGGGATGGGATAGATTAGGATAGGAGATAGAAAATTATAAGATATAGGAAATGATATGAGACAGGAGATATTAGGAGATAGGATAGGATAGGATAGGATAGGATAGGATAGGATAGGATAGGATAGGATAGGATAGGATAGGATAGGATAGGATAGGGTAGGGTAGGGTAGGGTAGGGTAGGGTAGGGTAGGGTAGGGTAGGGTAGGGTAAGGTAGGGTAGGGTATATATATAAGGCAGGGTAGGGTAGGGTAGAGTACGGTAGGATAGGATAGATAGGATAGGATAGGATAGTGCAAAATAAATAAAGAAATACTATTGCTAATAAACAATAAGTTACTAATTCAATTGTTTCAGTTTCCTCATCTGCCCATTTTTGAAGTGTGGCACCTGACAGACATGCTCATAGATTGCATCATGTATACATACATATATACTTACAACCATAATTGGGACTGGAACTTCCATTGCTATGTGAGGCAGTTAAGTGATATGGCTTCAATTTTACAACTTTTTTGCTGGGGTCATTAAGCAAATCACCATGGTCATTAAGTGAATTATACAATTATAAAGCCAATATGGCCTCCCTCATTGACTTTTCTTGTTGGTAACAGTAAATTATCCCAAGAAGTTGCAGCCATAATAAAAACACAGTGGTTGCCAACCGCATGGATTTTAATCATGTGATCATGACAATCTTAAGTGTGAGGACCAGTTAAAGTCATTTTTTCAGCACCACTATATCTTCAAAGTCACTAGTTGGTTGTTAGTTGACAACTACCTGTGCAAATCTTTCACAAGCAAATCTTTATTGGGCAAAGGAAGGACTTCAATTGGAATGTCAGCTAAATTGATAAGATGTAAAAGGTGGATATTTATTTACTGTTTTGTATGTTCCATTCTTTTGGAGTGATGTGTTATATATATATATATATATATATATATATATATATATATATATATATATATATATATATATATATATATATATATATATATAATGTCTGTGTGGGGGGGGTGTAAATTACTAACAAAGAATTAAGGGAGACTGAAATTTAGTAATTTACACAAATATATAATTTAGTAATATATAATTTAGTAATTTACACAAATATATGAGCTGTCACCAGTGTGACTACTGCTTGGGGCCTAGCAAGGTAATCTAAATAGTTAACAAGTATTTGACATATATATATATATATATATATATATATATATATATATATATATATATATATATGTGTGTGTGTGTGTGTGTGTGTGTGTGTGTGTGTGTGTGTGTGTATGTGTGTGTGTGTGTGTGTGTGTATGTATGTGTATGTGTATGTGTATGTGTATGTGTATGTGTATATATATATAAATATATATATACATATATATATATACATACATACATACATACATACATACATACATACATATATATATATATATATATGTGAAATTAATGGTCGCTGGGGCATACATTTTTGTCCAAAATGACTTCATATGTATTTTATTCAAACTTCTCAGTCTATAAAGTATAAAGGTAAAGGTAAAGGTTCCCCCGCACATGCGTGCTAGTCGTTTCCAACTCTAGGGGCCGGTGCTCATCTCCGTTTCAAAGCCAAAGAGCCAGCGCTTGTCCGAGGACGTCTCCGTGGTTATGACTAGATGCCAAAGGTGCACGGAACGCTGTTACCTTCCCACCGTATTGGTCCCTATTTTTCTACCTGCATTTTTACGTGCTTTCAAACTGCTAGGTTGGCAGAAGCTGGGACGGGTAAGAGGCGCTCACTCTGTTACACGGCACTCGGGATTCGACCCGTCAAACTGCCGACCTTCTGATCGACAAGCTCAGCATCCTAACCCAACTGAGCCACTGCGTCCCTACCTATAAAGTATACAATGTAGCAAAAAAATCATGTTTAGCTCAAGAGAAATGAACAAATCAAGATAAAAAATTTAACTATTCTATCACTATGATAAATTAAAATCTTATACCCTTATTCAGCACATGTAGTCCTCAACTAAGAACCATTCATTTAGCAATTATTCAAAGTTACAATGGCTTTGGAAAAAGTGATATGACTTGCACTTATGAACATTACAACATTGCCACAGTCATATGGACAAAATTCAACACCTGGCACCTGGCATGTGTTTACAATGGTTGCAGCCTGCTGAGGTCATGTGATTACCATTTATGACCTTCTTAGCCAGCTTCCAATGGGGAGGGGGGGAAGAGGGACCACATGATTTACTTAACTGCAATGATTCATTTAACAACCATGGCAAAATGCTTGTAAAATTATGTGTGACTCACTTAGCAACATTTGCTTAGCAATGGAAATTCTAGTCCCCATTATGGTTGTATGTCAAGAATTACCTCTAATGGAAACAAAGACTAACAATACAAAAACAGCAATCTTCCATTATGTCAAAATGTAACCAACTCCCCCCCCCAAACTGGAGACCTTAAAATTTTATGAAACTTGGCTGAAGGAAATCTAAGACACATCCTTGTAAATTTTGAATTGTATCACAAGAGAATATAAGGTCAACTTGTATTTTGCACAGTGAACTAAAAAGAATAAAAAAGGAGAGATGTCTGTTCAAACTAAATACTGTAGCTCTCAGATTAATCAGTTGGTAAACTTTAACCTTATTTATGTTCAGAAGTAGATGATCATAGCCTATTACTAAGACAGATGAAAGAACAGATGTGTTCAGTTTTGCAACTGGTTTGTTTTAAGGAAATATGGATTAATGTGAAAGGAAAAATAACATTCTGTATATCTGAGAAATTCAGATAGAGGGGAAAAAAGAGCCTGAAGTAGAATGTGAACATGAGGAAACTAATGTCAAATATAATCATGCATATAAAATAGCAAATGCTATTAATGTTTGTTTATTTATTTATTAACATTAGATGTATATGCCACCTATCTTGTCTAGGAGTGACTCTGGGTTTTTAATTGTACTATGGGGTGTTTTGTGTGTCCAAGCTGGTTTGTAGTGTTGGGCAAACACAGGTAGATAAAGATATTTTAACTGAATTCACTCTAATAAAACATATACGTAAAAAGGATCAAGGCAAGGACCCTCTGAGGACCCAAGGAAATGGAAGTGGGAGAACAGGTCTGGCCAAGTTTTTAATAATAGTCCTTTATGGCAATGTTCTCTAGAGGAAGAAAAATTGGGCTGGTCAGTTCTAATCAGACTTTAGTTTTCTTTCTGCTTGTAAGAATATATATCTAAGTCATTGTCTTTTTGCAGAAGAATTGCAAAGAGAATGGAAAAACAGATAAAATTGCTTGAAATATAATAGGCTAAACTGCAAAGGTCATATGTAAAAAGAGGTGTAAATTGGCAAGTATTGGTTAGTCTAAGGAAGTGAGTAAGCCTATGGGAGTCTAAGTCAATCTAAGGGAAGCTAGGTTGGCTAGCACATACAAGCAATGCCTGGAAGAAAGCATAAGTTAAACCATCTGAGCTGTCTCTAAATTTAGATGTCTTTTGGCAAAATCAACAAATAGTCTGTGTAAAACAAGACAATCCCTTTCTCCCTAACTCCTTTTATTCACTTTTACTTTCATTAGACCAGGTTGTGAATAGAGTCAATTAATTTATTATTCTCTTGGCATGAGTCTTAGTACTTTCCATTTAATGAAAGAAATTTAAGGGTAAGTGCTCTAATTTAGGGACTGAATTGGCCAACCTACGCATTAGATTTCAAGGCTGACACAGAGGTTAGATTCACACAAGCTGCAAAAGCAGAGTATGATTTATTTGTGACTGATCATCATATAGGTATTGAGCCATTGACTTACTCAGCAACCCTGGTTTAATAAATTCTGCTCTACTATGAAGTATACACTAAGCCAAAGGGAGAGAAGAAGACCATAGCTCAGTGACTGAGCATAAGCTTTGCAAGCCTAAGATTGCAGGGTTGAACTTCAAGATCTCAAGTATCCATGTTGAAAAAGACTTTAAAGCCTTGTAAGAACTGGGTCAGGGACAGAAATGGTATAAAAATCAGTCTGACAACTGGACCATGGCATAGGAACATTATCTGACAGACTGCCTATTTCCAATCACTTCTGAGGTTCACCTGAGGTCTTCTCAGAAACTAGTCATCCTATTGGACCAAGGAAACATACTTTCTCTGCAGCAGACCCTGCCTTATGGAATATCCTCATCCCAGAGATACCTATGACATCCTAGGGGTTTGGAAGATCTTTAGGGTCTTCCTTTTGACTCTGTTTCCAGGCCTGGAGGTTGTATCCTGTAAAGCCCTTGTTATGTTTTAATGGTAGTTATTTTTAGACTGAGCTGCCACATCTGGCTTAATGGGGGCCTTATGGGCAGCCATAATAAATTTAAATCATAATAATAAACCCATGATAAAGGGGATTAGAAATGAATACTTCTTTCACACAGATCAGTAAAGCCTTTCTGCCTTCTAATAAAAAGCTGAAAAGCCACTTCCAGTATAGTCTTAATTATTAGAACAATTTTGTATATGTACTTTCAGGTTGGTGTTGATTCCTAGTGACTGCTTGGATTACTCCTTGTAATTTTCTTGGAAGATATTGAAAGTGGTCTGCCATTGCCTCCTTCTTAGGTCTAAGGAAAAATGACTTGCCCTAGCTGTGTTTGTATCTAAGACATGACTAGATTGCACAGTTTCCTGGTTTCTAGTCTGATGTCTTAACCACTATACCAAACTGGTAATTGCAAAATCCACGTTTATCAAATCAAATTAAGTAATATCCAGTTATTAAGAACTGCAGAATTCTCTTAAAGATGGCAATACTTTCAGAAGTCAATTCATTCAACATGTTGAAGATAATTCCCACACTATGGAAGAACATCCTCAAACATTTTATTTATCTCTTCTTATTTGTTAGAAAATGAATTCAGGCTTATCATTCAACCAGGTCTTTTAAAATGCTATTATGTTATGTATTTTTAAAATGTGTTTTAATAATTTATTTATTTTTTTAAAAAATAAGCTATCAGATAGAACAGCACAGAATAAATTAAACAGTGAATTATTGTGTTTTACATTTTGTAATATGTGCTAACTCCAGCTGGCAAGCAATAATGAGATAAAATAATGGTCTTTTTACAATAATAAAAATCATTATTTTTTCTCAATCTTCTCCATTTAGAACTCAGCCAAAACACAGAAACCTAAACTGATATTTAAGCCAACTAGGAGGCTATCTGCATTCACTTAGCAGAAATATTTTCATAGGTTTCAACCCATTCTGCTCTGTTATTGCTATCTTTCTGTAGATTATCTCTTAAAACTTCTAACAATTATTTTTAAATTATGTTGACATCATAAAGCATCTAGACCTCTGTAAAATTGATATAGTTCAGCTTAACCACTTAAAACAGGGGTATCAAATTTCCGGCCTGCGAGCCAGACAGGTCACGTGGAAGCCACGCCCACCCCATTGCCAGCCAGGGTAAACTGTCCCGATACGTTATGTGATGTCACATGACGCCGCGAATTTGACATATTTAAAATATTCCATGACTGCAAGTCTTCTTGGTAAGCTTTTGGAAGTGGTTTGCTGTTTTCTGCTTTCTCAGCCTGAGAGAGAAAGAAAGTGACTGGCCCAACTGACTTAGGACCTTATGATGGGATTAAAGCTCATGGTCTCTCAGTTTCTAGTCTGGTGCTGTAACCACTATATCAGATTGGCTGTCCCATGTTAATTATTGGTTTTAAACTGAATTTATAACGAGTGGCTTGAGCTAGTCATTTAAAATACAGGCTTTCAAATATTTTGTAAGTCTGCAATACTGCATATAATTATTTAAACCTACTAAGTTTTATCATGTCAGTAGGATCTACTTCCAGGTAGATGTTGATTAGTTAGACTGCCAAATTCTTACATCTTACTTATTAGAGAACAAATTATATAAATCTCTTTGGAAATAAATAGGTCTGAACTCCATTTATCACTTGTACTAAATATAACATCCTGGATGTTTCATATACTATTTCCTCCAGAGATCAAATTTAGAGAGATGAAATCTGAACTTCCACTGGATTTCATGATGAGTCAATAACGGAATGGATATATTATCCTGTAACATTTCAGAAATAGGAAGGATATATGAATTCTGAGAATGAATTCTCTTAAATTCCTGTAAATCTTGTATACTTGAAATTATTAAATAGCTTCCTTGAAAATCTGGATCTCTATAAACAAGAATTATCAGAGTAAGAAAGAAATGCATTCTTTTTCTTTATTTTTAGAAAAATAAATGACTAAGGTTGTTTTGCTTTTGAAATATTTTGATCCGTTTAATTAGTCAAACTTTATACTGCACAAATCAGTCAATTACAGTATATTCCATATTCAGATAGTCATCGACTTACAACCAAAATTGAGCCCATAATTTCTGCTGGTGAGTTAAGTGTTGTGCCCCATTTTACAACCTTTCTTGCCACAGCTGTGAAGTGAATCACTGCAGTTGTTAAGTTAGTAAAATGGTTGTTAAGTGAATCTGACTTCATCATTGACTTGGCTTGTCATAAGGGACAAAGGATGATCACATGATCCAAGAACACTGAGGTTATCATAAATATGAGTCAGTTGCCGAGTGTCTGAATTTTGATTATGTGACCAAGGGGATGTCTTAATAGTTGTAAGTGAAAAATGGCCATGAGTCACTTGTTTCAATGCCAATATTTTTTCCAAACAAACTGTTGTAAGTCAAGGACTACCTATATTTTAGTGGAACTAAAACACAAATCTTGTAGTTGAGGACAATATAAAAAGTATATCAACATAAAAATTCTGACCACCACATTAAATAAAGTTTTGTTAGATTATATATTATTTAAATACATTTTTAGAAACTTGTTTTTCTAAAATCAGTTAGATTTTAAAGCATAATTAAAAATTATGTTAAATTATCCTCATGAATGTTTAAGTTACACTTTTTCCATTAACAAACGTGTTTCCCTAAATATTCCATCTTAAAATTAACTCTGAAATACAGAACACATGGTTTAGGTTTTGGGATTTCATCTTAAGCTTATTGTGCACCTGATGAAAAGTTCTGGAAAAACTGAATGTTTACCCACATTCTCTGTCATTTTTATTGGCAGTAATGACCCAACTATGGATTTTTCAAAGCTTTATGCCTCAAACTGTTATGTAGCTGTGCATTTGCATTTGTAGTTGCAATATGGAAAATATTTGAAGTTGTAGCCAACTTTATGAGGATGGTCTTTTGCTTATGAACCTTTTTTCACTTTTCTCTTCTTTTTATCTATTCTATGTGTCCAAATCTAGTCCAAAAGATTTCCTAATTTTCCAGACCCAATTTGATTATGTGCAACAAGTGGAAGGAAGAATTAAAATCCATTGTGTTCTAGATGCTCTTTTGCTACAATGACTATAAATATTAGTTTGTATTTGTAATCTGTTTGCAACATTTCCAGACAATAGTCCCTCTGGAATGATGTTTTAATTTTAAAACAAGAACTGTAGTTTTTCACAGAACAGCATTGACTTTTTATTTAACATTGATTTGGATTCTGCCAATGTAATTTAGAATTGTAAATAAAATTATATGTTTGTAAATAATAATAATAATAATAATAATAATAATAATAATAATAATAATAATAATAATAATAATAATAATAAGAAGTAAGTTGGAAGGGACCTTGGAGGTCATCTAGTCCAACCCCCTGCTCAGGCAGGAAACCCTATGCCATTTCAGACAAATGGCTGTCCAGTCTCCTCTTAAAAACTTCCAGTGTTGGAGCATTCACCACTTCTGGAGGCAGGTTGTTCCACTGGTTAATTGTTCTAACTGTCAGGACGTTTCTCCTTAGTTCTAGGTTGCTTCTCTCCTTGACTAGTTTCCATCCGTTGCTTCTTGCCCTGCTTTCAGGTGCTTTGGAGAATAGCTTGACTCCCTCTTCTTTGTGGCAGCCCCTGAGATACTGGGATACTGCTATCATGTCACCCCTCACCCTTCTCTTCGTTAAACTACACATACCCAATTCCAGCAACCATTCCTTATATGTTTTAGCCTCCATAATGGTGGGAATCTACTTTGAATAAAGCACTTTAATACCATACGTCATTCTAAATGCAATTATATTTATACAAATAGCTTGTGAATCTGACAAAGAATCAAACCTGATACCATAATCCTATGAAAATATATTTGTTAGTCGTATTTTGTTCTAGAGTAAGAGTGAAATCAGTTTGAAATTAATTTTCAACAGTTCTTTATTTGAGTATATTTTTAATGTCATGGATATACAATCCATCTGGAATGTGTAAAGGGTTATGTCTGAAGAACTACTATGTTCTTCAGATTTCACAACTAAAACATAAAAAACTATAATTTACAATTTTCATGATTTTCTTCTTTAACTTGATTCTGAATCCACCTAGCAATATTTTATAAAAACATCCTATACAGAAGTTAGTGAAGTATCCAGTATTTTGAAAGGAAAGTATCGTAAAATCTATACACTTCTAAATTTATCAGTTTGGGAAGAGGAGACACTATTGTTGTTTATTACATTATTAATTTCTGAAGATTTATAACCTGATTGCAGCTTCAGCCTAACTAAAACGGGGGGGGGGGGGAAGAATACGGGAGATTATGCCCAGCAGGAAGTAGCTCAAACTTCAAGCTGAGTTTTTTGTCAGATAATGAATAATTATTTAGGGAAAATCAATACATGGATTAATGTCATTATCTTTTTTAAAAATCAGAATATTCTGAGTTAAATAAATGCAAAACAAAACTTCTGGGAATAAAATCTCCAGCAATTTTAAAAAGAGAGAGAAAGATATGGTGTTCCTAGTTAAAACCTAATGAAAAATAGGTGCTACAATTATTATTCAACAAATTACATCATACGTTTTTAATATTTATATTAAATAGAATATAAATGTCCAAAGCAAAAATACCTATGCATCTTTTTAATTAGTTTTATTGTTTAAATATTTTAAACAAAACAGTTTATATCATTGCACATGACTAATATATGTGATCATATAAAATGATAAAATATTTATGATTATAAATATAAAAATCATGATTGTATATTTTCTTATCATATATGCCTTATTTTATTTTGCATGTTCTATTTTGTTTTATGTAGTAAGTTTTATGTAGTGAGTATGATATAGTTGGGATCATTGATCTATAATAAATAATTTGAATTTGAAAAGCAGTCATTAAAGACAAATAAACACTGAAATGGAATTGAATTATACTATTATATTATAAATATATATATAGCTGCTTATCTTAAGCATTTAACTCTGGAAGGTGAACTAAATAGAAAGAAATATAAAACTTCTAACTACTGCAGGCTACTTCTGCTGACTGCCGGTTGCCAGTAGTTTGGCAATTCAAGTCTCACTGGCTCATGGTTGACTCAGCCTTCCATCCTTCCGAGGTTGGTAAAATGAGAACCCAGATTGTTGGGGGCAGTAGGCTGACTCTATAAACCACTTAGAGGGGGCTGTAAAGAACTGTGAAGCAATATATAAATTTAAGTGCTATTGCTACTGCTAACCATTTAAATATTATATAAAAAAATACAAGCAAATAATCAAAGCACCAAAAAAAGTTCCATCAAATATCCATATCTTTTGGATTTATCAGGGGACAAAAGGCCACTTATAACCACCTTTGGGAATGTGCTAGTGTTAAAGCATATAAAGAAAGCTTCTTTGATCCCACAAGATGATAATATTTAAGAGAAATTAAGAGAGAAGGGATCTAGAATGAACCTACTCTGTGGATACGGTACAACCTATAAACCTTTAGAGATAGAAGTCCCATAAGTTTCTGATAAACCATTAGGAAATATTTTAATACAGCTAATAAACAATAATGTAATTATTCTTCATTATAGAGTTTTTCCAATCTCTTAAAGTTTCATCCAGAGATGTTACTCATACGTTTAAAGTTCATTAATTTGAGGAAACCCTATTTTAGTTTCCTAGTATTTTACAACTTTTCCCAATTCAGAAAATCTGTTCTAATATACTTAGAATCTCATATGTTTAATCTAGAAAAGTTATCTCTAGCTTCTTAATGCTGAAGAATTCTGGCATAGTTTATCCCTTGTTCATTCTTTCTTGAAATTAATGGAATATATTCTATCAAGCCAATTTGGCATCTTTTTCATTCCAATTTAGATTGTTATTAGAGGCAGTCCTCTTACAACCATTTGTTCAAGTTACAACTGCACTGAAAAAAGTGACTTATGACCGTTTTTCATCTTATGACCATCGCAGCATCCCCATGGTCACATGATCAAAATTCAGAGGCTTGAACAACAACTGGTTCATATTTATGATGGTTACAGTGTCCCAGGGTTCAAATGATTTCTTTTTGTGACCTTCTGACAAGCAAGATCAATGGAGAAGCCAGATTCACTTAAAAACTGTGTTACTAACTTAAGAATTGTAGTGATTCACTTAACAACTGTGGCAAGAAAAGTCATAAAATGGGAGAAAAAATTCAATTCAATGGTGATGTCCTATAAAGCCCTAAATGGCATGGGTCCGGATTACCTTAGGGAGTACCTGCTGCCAGCATCAGCTTCCCATCGTCCTGTGCATGCCCATAGGGAGGGCCTCCTTAGGGTTCCGCCGGTCAGAGATTGCCGGCGGGTGATTCCCAGGGGGAGGGCGTTCTCTGTGAGTGTGCCCACCCTTTGGAACGAACTGCCAATGGAGCTTTGGACTGCTCCCGACTTTCGCTCGTTTCGCCGAGATTTAAAAACTTGGTTGTTTGAATTGTCTGGCCTGGACTGAGGGATTTTAAGTTATATTAATTAAATTAAATTAAATTAATTTTAATTTTTAATTTTTAATGTTATCTTAATTGTGGGCTGTATTAATTTAATTTAATTTTATTCTCTCTTTTGTATTGTTTTTAACTTGCCCTGTGAACCGCCCTGAGTCCTTCGGGAATAGGGCGGTATATAAATTCAACTAATAAATAATAAATAAATAAATTAACAACTATCTTACTTAGCAACAGAAATTTTGGGCTCAATTGCAGTTGTAATTGGACTACTGCAGCATGGACTACAGGCTTTTGAAATTTGGAAAGAACCATGAGTCCTTTTATTATAATCACTTTTAAAATTATTTTGTGATTTACCATGCCCAGATATTAGATTATGCTTTGCTTCTATGCAGTCTATTATAAACATCATGTAAAGGTTATTAATGGATCTCATTTACTTGAAAATGTTTCAAAAGAAGTCTAAGAAACAGAAAGTCTCACTGAGATCCAACTGTTCTCTACAACCAGAACAATCAACATATTTCTACTGGTTGACATAAGAAGGCATTTCATAGGCATGGTTAAAAATTGGATGGCCCATTCAGAAATTTGCAATTCTCTAAACTCCCATTTATCAGAAGCTAAGTTGAAGATGTTATTCCTTACTTTATCCCTTTAGGGAATTGGCCACCATCTCATCTTAACTTTTTTAAAAAAACTTTTTGTAGGTGGCTGGCATATTTCCAAAGAATACTTTGGACTACAGGCATCAGTTTGTTTTGCTTTATTTTATTTTTCTAAGAACAATTATGGCTATGTTAGACTCCCCCAAGGCTAGTACAACATGCCAGAGAGTCTAAATGGCTAGGATTCAATTTTTATTGTAATTCAAGAATGGTAATTATTACAAATAGTAATTAGCCATTTAGGCTGATTCTGAGTATCTCATATGTGGATTCAAATCCAGCATCTTCTCTTTCCATGGTTCCCTCTGTGACATGATATCCTGGCCTTTTTTCCCCCATAGTTTTGAATGCCAGTTGCTTATTTACATTATTTGCATTTCTGATCTGGGAAAAAATAGATAATAATGAACCCTGACAAAATGACAATTGGAGATCAGTGCTTTCTTTTGCAATGTATGCCAGCTTCCTGTACCAAAGTCAAATGGGTTCCAAGACAGATGCCTGAAGATAGATCAGTGTCAGCAGGAATGTATATATAATTTTATCCCATTATTCCCATTATCTAATGCTCATTTAAAGAAATAATTCTATGAATGCAGTCATAGCATGCCTTAAGCATGAAGCTTTTTAAATTAAAGCAAAAGTTTTGTTGCGTATTTGTCATACTTAATTGAAAGAAATTGTCTAACAAAAAGAAAAATGTCAGAAATTCCTTTTTCACAAGCTCTGTCCTTCTGTACTCTTCATATGTTTAGTCCCAACATTTTTAGAGTAGCACCACCAGAACTGATAATTCTGGACGATGATTACAATGCATATATATGGAAGATGCCCGAACAAAGACAGATGGGAATCTTTTTGCTTTGTCTTTAGAGAGGGCAGGAGCTGAATCTAGTAACATTTGAATGCAAATTATTCAAAACTCTACAAATTCTGCTACAGGTAGTCCTCAACTTACAACAATTTAGTGACCATTCAAAGTTACAATGGTATTGAAAAATGTCACTTATGATGGTTTTTCAGAGTTTTGACCTTTGCAGCATCCCCACGGTCACATGAACAAAATTCACATGCTTGGCAAATGTCCCAGGGTCATTTGATCCCCTTTTGTGACCTTCTGCTAAGCAAAGTCAATGAGGAAACCAGATTTACTCAACAACCGGGTTACTAACTTATCAACTGCAATGATTCACTTAACAACTGTGGCAAGGAAGGTCATAAAATGGGACAAAACTCATTTAAATGGGTCGCTTAACAACAGAAAGTTTGGATTCAATTATTGTCATAAGTCAAGGATTACCGGTATTGAACAATAATTGCAGCTAATTTGACACAATAGTTTCCATTCCCCTAAAAGACAAAGGAGCCTTGGTGGAGCAGTGGGCTAATGCCTCCTTAAGTAACAATGGGCTAATGCCTCCTTAAGTAACACCAGCTGCCTGTAATTAGTGCAGGTTCGCATCCCACCAGGCTCAAGGTTGACTCAGCCTTCCATCCTTCCGAGGTAGGTAAAATGAGGACCCAGATTGTTGGGGGCAATTAAGCTGACTTTGTAATAATGCCGCTTGGGAGGGGTGTGAAAGCCCTAATAAGCAGGCATATACATAGAATGAAGGCTACTGCTAAGTTTGTAAGCCGCCCTGAGTCTTCGGAGAAGGGCGGGATATAAATGGAATTTAAAAAAAAAACTACTTTGCACCTTACTTTCCCATCTGAGAATTCTATAGGTATACATCAAAGAAAAAATTCTGAGAAATTAAAAAAGTACTTCACATCTTAAACATTCCTCCACCACCACCTCCAGAATAATTCTATAATTATTCAGCAAAATGAGAAAGAGAGAGAGAGAAAGTGAGTGAGTGAGAGAGAGGGAGGGAGAGAGGGAGAGAGGGAGAGGGAGAAATATCTCTGCACAATACTAGCTTGGAGACTTCTTTCCTTCTCACTCACTCCCTTCCTGGAGAACGCCTACAGTTTTGATATATCTCAAATTATGCTGATGGTGCTGCAGCAGCAACATAATCAGTTATTTCTCTATAGAGTGCTGAATCACACAAAAAAATGAATTATTGCTTTGGGGACAATATGATCATTTCACTGCCTCTTTATTTGTTGCTTCATTTCTACTTCTTCTCTCTTCCGCTCTCTCTCTCCCTCCATGTCTCTCTGTGTGTGTGTTTGTGTGTGTGTTTGTGTTCCATAACTTTTCTATTAAAAGCCTGAGGGCAAAGCACTGAGCGCATGGTAATTATAGCCTGTCCTTGAGGTTATGATTGTTTCAGCACCCGTATAATCATGTGACCAAATTCACGTTCTTTGGAGCCCATCCACATGAATGATTCAGAGTTCAATTCCTTCCACATACCTATCTCCCTCCCATTTGTGGTCCTTTGACTGCCCTACACATTGTTACCCCAGCCACTCCACTCCAATACCTGCCATCTCTAAAAGCCCCAGCTGACCTTTGCCATTTTCTTCCACCCATGGCTGATGAGGCAAGCCTGTCCTGCCCTTGATGAGGCAGCTGCTGACAGCCTGAGGTCTTCCTGAGGAGATTTGCAATGAGGCATCAGGAAGGTCTTGTCTCACAAAAGGCCAATCAAGACTTGTCAGCAGAAAGAGGAAGCAAATGGCAAAAGTAGGGTGGCAGAAAACAGCAGGGACAGAAAAGTTCATAAGAGTGGGTGGAGAGCAGAGCAGGGAGGGGGCAGAGTGCAGAGCAGCAGGACAGTCAAGTCAGCAGCATGCAGAATGTTCAATAGGATATAGGTTTGGTGGGAGAGATAGGCAGGTGAGGGGAATTAAAATAGAGGCAGGCGTAAGCGGGGCAGAAGTGTGAGATCCTGACATAATGACCATAACTACCAAAATTGCTATCACTATAGTCACATGGTGTTCCAACTACATTTCTATAGTAATGGAGATACCATTCCCAATTAAGGTTGTTAAGCAAGGACTATCTGTATTAATTATATCTTTCAGCTTCCTTTCTATCATTGTTCTTTTGTTGATATAATATTTTGGATTAAAGTCAATTTGTTCACTATCACATGTACTGGGCTGTAATAAATTAAATTACATGTAATAATAAATATGTTCTTTATGCTGCAAAAATATTTTTTTGTTCTAAGATGCCTTGGGGTTAATATGATTCTGTTTCATTTTTATCATTAACATAAATAAATGGGTTTCCTTTAAAATCATCTTTTGAATTCCTCCAAAATCCTCTGAAATGATAGATTTATATAGTAGATTTATATTTGATAATATGAATCCCAGGTCAATGCTTTCATAGCCAATTTATGGCTGATTTGTGATTTGAATAAGCCGCCAGCAGGTGGCTGACCTTGGCTAATTTTGAAGAAACAAAGTAAGTTCTGACTTGATTAGTACTTGAATAGGCTAAAATTATAAAATGTGGGGGCTATGGATTAGAGTGGGATGGAATATAAAAATAAAAATTTCAGAAGGCAATGGAAAATCACTTCAGTATTGTAATCAGGAAAGGGATATAAATACATCCATAATCACTAAGAGTCTAGCTCAGGGGTGTCAAACTGCTGACCCACAGGCCGGATGTGTCATGGCAAAACTATGCCCACCCCATTGCTGGCAATGGAAAAAAAGTTGTGATATGTCGAGAGACATCATGTGACATTGTGAGTTTGACACCCCTGGTCTAGCTTAATTCAAGGAACCCCACCTAAGCATAGAAACGCTAAATGCAATTTTAATTTATTGGAAACAAAACTTGAAGTCAAACGTTGGACTTTTGACTTCAGTACTGTCTCTATTGAGGAATATCAACTCTGTAGGATCTTATATGTGGGTCTTTCCCAGATTCCAGGAGCTGATTGTTGAAACTTTCACATGCTCATAAGAACTTCCAAGACAGACCTAGTCAGAGGAAGGATTATGCTACTGTTCTGTAGCTTTGTTTTGATTAATGACTTATTGCATGAAAAGTGGACTCTCTCTTACTGATATACAATTTATTCCTAACAGAGAATGAATAGCTTAGAGGAGCACAAAAAAGAAAAATATCAGATAACTTATACCTGGTATGAGATTAACTGTGTTTCTGTTTATTTATACTATTTCTGTTTATAACATATCTGTTTATTTAAACTATAGTAGCAACACAGCAATAAGCCATTTATTAAAACAAAGCTACAGAATAGTAACATCATCCTTCATCCGACTATGTGTTTCTCAGACCATACTAGTAATGGTGTTCAAAGCCCTACATGGAAGGGGTCCGGAGTACCTTAGGGAACACCTCCTGCCGGCATCAACTTCCCTCCGCCCTGTGCGTTCCCACAGAGAGGGCCTCCTCAGGGTGCCACCGGTCAGAGAATGTCAATTGGTGGCCCCCAGGGGGAGATCCTTCTCTGTGGGCGCCCCGGAGCTATGGAATCAGCTACCGGTTGAGCTCCGGACGGCGCCCGATCTTCGCTCCTTTCGCCGCGAGCTAAAAACATACTTTTTTGAACAAGCTGGCCTGGCCTGATGGGGGACTGGGGGGGTTGTTATTGTTATTTTATTGGGGTTTTAAGATGTATTAATTGTTTTTAGTATATGGGCATGTATTTAATTATTTTTTAACTTTTGTAATCCTGTATTTTTATTCTTGCCCTGTTCACCGCCCTGAGTCCTTCGGGAGAAGGGCGGTATAGAAATATTATTAAATTAAATTAATTAAATTATTCCTGCAGCATGTGAAAGTAAGTTTCAGGTATGTACAAAGGTTTATATACTTAGCAAGCATCAGGCTCAGTTTTTATTAGCAACTTCAACATCAATTTTTTTCGTATTTATTTTAAATGCCAGAATTAAATGAAGTATGAGTATGGATGAATGGGGATTACAATAGAGAGATTTGATAAACGAAATAAAAGGAAACATGCTGTCATTAAGAGAAAGCAGGCAGAGTGAATAAATGGACAGTGTCTCCAGGAGAGAAAGACTAAGATAATTAATTCTCCATGCTGTTATAGTGTGCTAATTTTGGAAATATTTTTTAAAGATAATTACTGTTATCCAATAGGGGTACACATTATACAAATGTTGCATTATAATTGTATTTTATTCTGCATATTCTTATGTTTACTTGTAACTTGGTTTGATCTAGCATGAGGTAACTTACAACTCCACTTGGAACACCATTAGCTTGTTGTATATCCATACCTGTCTTTCAGTGAGATCCAGGTTCACAGCTATTTCATATCTGCGCAGCCTGGTGAGGTAGTTATGATGGGCAAACTCTGCTTCTAACTCTCTGATTTGCTCTTTGGTGAAAGCTGTTCTTTCTTTTCTTGGTTTGCTATTGACCTCAGATTTATAATTTCCTTCTTGAGAATCTGAAATAAAGACAAAATCAGGTCCAGAGTCAGGACAATTCTACAATTTATTTGAAAGGAATTATTACAGATGAAAATATTGTTATAGATTAAAACATTGTAGTAAATATTTTATTATAAAAATATATGTAATAAACATGTTTCTGATTTAAAGTCATTAAAGTTGACTGGATTATCATTCAAGACCAACTCAGTGTTGTATTACTGACATCAACACTAAAAATCATATTAGTTACTGTTTCATTGTTTTGGTATTATTATGGTTTTATTTATTGTTTGATTATAAATGTGAGCTACCCTGAGTTGCTTAAATAAATACATTGAAAATAATCTGCAATAAATTCCATATCAAAATATTAATCTAGAGAGAAGCAAGGAGAACAGCAGTTCATATGTAAATTATAAGGTCATTTGACCATATTGTGCTATTAATCTTAATGGCAGAATAATGCCATTAATCCCAGGTTATTTTAAAAAAAATACTGGTCATCAATAACCATGGGCAATAGAGGGTGAACTGGAATTAAAATCGCTAAGATTAATATGCTTCATTGATTTCACTGTCCCCTTATTAAGCATAATTAAATCTAGATGTAACTCATTTGTTCAGTACAAAATGTTTTCTATGCCATAATAAGAACTTTCACAGTTATACCAAACTGCCATCCTCTCATTCTAATTGTTTATGTCGTTCAAAAGGCAATATAGTCATATTTTTATAATACTTTTATGGAAAGTTCATTTAAGAAAAAAACCTTTTAAATGTTTTTAATAATTAAAGTATCATTTTATTCTTTTTTTCATGCAGTCCCCAGGAATGCACTTGTTATTTTTTTACCTATTATAATAATTTGCTGTGCATGTTCTAATCTCATAGTACAATAGTAATTACAGTTTTATACTGTAAACAAATATTCATCCTGAATCAATTATGTAAAATTGTATCTTATATAAGATCCATTTTCCATATCAATTTAAGGGTGCCTTTGATTATTTGATCCCTATTTCTGTTCTTTGAATTTTTTTGCATTTTGTTTACTTAATAAATACCACTTCTATGAAAAAGTTAAGAACATACCGATTAGTCTTTATAGCATATTGTTAATTTATGGAAGTTATATCAATATAGGAAGTCATCCCATACAACATGCTTTTAAATCAAACTATGATTGAGTTATCAGATTTCTTTGTCCTCCCTATCCCCAATTTTATAGCTATTTGTTTCTAATCTTGGCTATGCTATCTGGAGTAAATCCAAAATTAGCTAGTGTTCCACAAGAGAATCACTGGTCAACTTTTGGCTTCATCAACCATCTTAAAAATGTCACAGATAAATTCACACTTCGGCTGATGATTTAAATAGAAACTGCTTCAGCTTCCAAAAAGATAGTCTCATAAGCAGAATCTTTATGACACTGAAGGATACAACATCGGCATTCTGCAGATTATCTTGTTCTGCCACAAAATGTTTACTAACTGCAACTTCTTTTAAGCTGTAAAAGACTTGGATCCATGTTAAACAGCATTCTTTAGAGAAACAGTGAAAAAATAATAGTTTTAAAAGATATTTTTGTGATAATCTAATCATTATTGGTACTAGTGTAGTGGCCATTGAGAAAATATTTTATGGAAAACCCACAGGTCCATTTATTTATTTAAAAGCACACATTTAAAAAAGAACTGTGTACTTACCTGTAACCGTAGTTTAAAGTGGTTATCTGAATTCACACCCATGACATATGTACCTATATAAAGCCCATTAGGAATCTTCTATAATCCCATTCCCTATGTGTACCATGTTACTAGGTTCTTGCCATAGCCTTTCAATTTGATAGCACAGAGTTCCAAAAGACTAGGAGGTCACCTGAGATCAAGTGGAATAGGAAGGAGATTATATGAATTTTCATATGACTATTCAAAGCACTGCAGTAACAAATGAGTAGCCAGCATTTCTTCAGCGTGAACTAAACCTCAAGTTCAAGAAAATATGCTAACATTTTAAAGGCGTTTTGGATGCAAATAAGCACTTGAATATATTGCAGATAAGAAAAATGTTGCAATTTACTGTTTAGCAAATGCTTACCAATGTTTATAAGTGTGCATTGCATGATGTTTACCTACACAAAATTACATAATTCATTGCCATTCAAGTTAGATAAGGGTATTTGCCTCTGAAATACTCTCATGTATGAAATAAGACTGTAAGTCAAAAATCTTGATGCCTGGGAAAGGAAGAAACGTATCCTGAAAAGCAACTCTAAGTGATTTTGAATAAGAGTTGAATAAAAGAAAGTAAGGAAGAAAAACTAAATAATTTCAATAGAAGAGAAAATGTACATGCTAACTTTATGAGATCAACGACAAATCAACAGTGTTCAGTGGGAGCCATAAATAAATGACAGAATAATTATTTTGTTTTAAAAGGTTAATAAAATTAGGGTTGTATATAATTAATGACGGCAGAAAAGGAAATAGTTTTTTTCTTTTTTAATTTAGAATGCCAAGTGATCAGACAAAACTAATGAAATCAGAGCTAATACCATTATTATCTGTTTCTGAGCTTTTCAGAGAAACCCTTTTGGGATGCTGGACTCATGGAACTTCTTAAGCTTTTGTCTTGTATCACAAAACAAACATTTTGTATCACAAAAATATGGTCTATTTTACTAGCCTAAGTCTCAGGTAACTAAGTCTCTAGTAACTTTATCAGCTGACCTATCTATACTTGTATTACATAACCAACATGTGAGGCAGGCATACCTGCAAAAGACAAAATGACAGGCACAACTATGAATCAAAAGTCCACCCTTTGAGCATACAACACCATCACAAATAGAAAGGGGAGTCTGCAGGTGAGCCCACCATATTGAACCTTCTTAATTATGGATGCTTCAGATATAGATTGTTTCTTCATACCTACAATAGCTTGCCAAACAAACCAATTGCCAAAATTGGTAAAACATTTTTATACTTGTTTTACACTTTTACACTTATTCATAAAGACCAGTGGCAGGCAATTTTTCACATTTTAAACCTCAGTTAATAATAAGCCATTGGTGTGTTTCTCAGTTGAATAAAATGAGTCATAGCAAAAAAATGGATTATTTGCATTGTAAACTAAACGATTAGGTATGAATGCAGAACAGGTCACATTATGTCAATTCAGAAAGATCCAGTTTAAAGCTAACACATAAGAAGACTAACTCATTAGATCTCTTTGCCTTTACTAAGTAGCACTGTTTCATTGGCAGACTGGCATATAATAAAGTCTGCACACTACAATTTAATTGTGTATCATATACATAGACTTGAAGGCTTGGCAAAGTCTTTATGTCATGACTATTCATCTTATTGTTTTCATCTCTGCCTGATTGTTTTTTCTGTCATTTGTTTTATGTAATTAATTGAAATCTTTATAAATATATTAAAATATATTTTCAATCATAATTAAGAACAGTGGTAAAGAGTATACAAAAATGTTTACTATTTAATTAGTGAACCAGAAGAATGTTGTGGATATAATTTACTTGGACTTCATTAAGTTATTTGATAAAGTAGATCACATCCTACTACTTGATAAGATAGAAAAATGTGTGTTAGACAGCATCACCACCAGATGGATTCATAGCTGGCTGACAGGCCATACTCAGCATGTGGTCCTCAATGGAACCGCATCTAAATGGAAAGAAGTGTGTAGTGGGGTGCCCCAGGTCTCTGTTCTGGGCCCAGTGCTCTTCAACATCTTCATCAACAATTTGGATGAAGGGATAGATGGGGAACTCATCAAATGAGGACCCAGATTGTTGGGGGCAATAAGCTGACTTTGTAAAACTGCCACTTGGGGGGGGCGAAAGCCCTAATAAGCAGGCATATACATAGAATGAAGGCTATTGCTAAGCACATTGATTTGTGCTTCTTAGATTGTAAGCCACCCTGAGTCTTCGTAGAAGGGCGTGATATAAATGGGATTAAAAAAAAATGCAGACAACACCAAGCTGGCAGGAATAGCCAATACTCCAGAAGATAGGCTTAAGATACAGGAGGATCTGGATAGACTTGAACACTGCGCGCTATCCAACAAAATGAAATTCAATGGTGAAAAAAGTAAGGTTCTACATTTAGGCAGGAAAAACCAAGTGCACAGGTATACCGTATTTTCCGGCGTATAAGACGACTGGACGTATAAGACGACCCCCCAACTTTTGAGATGATTTTCAAGATTTTTCGTCTTATACGCCGGAAAATCAGTGAGCTTGGGAAGGCACGCCCTCCCCTCTCACTGTGGAGGAAGCAGGGCAGGCTGACGTCTGGCGGGAGCCCGCAGGGCACTCCAGCGCACGTACACACTCCCCGGCTGCTCCTTAGCAGCCGGGGAGTGCGCGCGTGTGCAGGACTGCCCTGCCGGCTCCCGCCCGACGCTCTTCCCTCTTGAGGCAGCATCGCTCCCCAGCTCCTAAGGAGTCCTCGGGGATGCTGCCTCAAGAGAGAAGAGCCGGCTCCCGTCCGACGCTCTTCCCTCTTGAGGCAGCTGCTGCCTCAAGAGGGAAGAGCCGGCTCCCGTCCGACGCAGCTGCCTCAAGAGGGAAGAGCGTCGGACGGGAGCCAGCAGGGAAGTCCTGCGTGCGCGCGTGTGTGCAGGACTTCCCTGCTGGCTCCCGTCCGACGCTCTTCCCTCTTGAGGCAGCTGCGTCGGACGGGAGCCGGCTCTTCCCTCTTGAGGCAGCAGCTGCCTCAAGAGGGAAGAGCGTCGGACGGGAGCCGGCTCTTCTCTCTTGAGGCAGCATCCCCGAGGACTCCTTAGGAGCCGGGGAGCGATGCTGCCTCAAGAGGGAAGAGCGTCGGGCGGAAGCCGGCAGGGCAGTCCTGCACACGCGCGCACTGCCCTGCCGGCTCCCGCCAGACGCCAGACGCTGATTTTCTGGCGTATAAAACGACTGGGCGTATAAGACGACCCCCCAACTTTTGAGGTGATTTTCATGGGTTAAAAAGTCATCTTATACACCGGAAAATACGGTAGTATTGGTGGTACCTTGCTTAATAATAGTTACTGTGAGAGGGATCTTGGAGTCCTAGTGGACAATCACTTCAATAAGAGCTAGCAGTGTGCTGCAGCTGCCAAAAAAGCCAACACAGTGCTAGGCTGCATTAACAGAGGGATAGAATCAAGATTATGTGAAGTATTAATATCACTTTACAATGCCTTGGTAAGGCCACACCTGGAATACTGCATCCAATTTTAGTCACCACGATGTAAAAAAGATGTTGATACTCTAGAAAGAGTACAGAGAAGAGCAACAAAGGGGACTGGAGGCTAAAACATATAGGGAACGGTTGCTGGAATTGGTTATGTGTAATTTAATGAAGAGAAGGGCGAGAGATGACATGATAGCAGTGTTCCAATATCTCAGGGGCTGCCACAAAGAAGAGGGAGTCAAGCTATTCTCCAAAGCACCTGAAAGCAGGAAAAGAAGCAATGGACAGAAACTAGTCAAGGAGAAAAGCAACCTAGAACTAAGGAGAAACTTCCTGACAGTTAGAACAATTAACCAGTGGAACAACCTGCCTCCAGAAGTGGTGAATCTCCAACACTAGAAGTTTTTAAGAAGAGTCTGGACAGCCATTTGTCTGAAATGGTATAGGGATTGGAGTAGATGATCTCCAAGGTCCCTTCCAACTTTATTATTATTATTATTATTATTATTATTATTATTATTATTATTATTATTATTATTATTAAGACTAGTTACTAATGATCAAATAAAAACATATATTTTTAATGCTATCCACATATAACCATGCAACAGGAATGAATTCATGCTGAAATTTATATTATTCCCTCATAATTTGTATGAAAGAAGTAAATGTAAAACAGTTTGTTGTTAGAAAGTACTGGTATAATGATGTGATACTTTTTTTCATTCCAGTTTACTCCAGATGTATTGAACTATAACTTTTGCTTACCTTAAACAATTTCTAGAGGGGGCTCTTCTATTATACAAATCTCATACAAACTGGAAAAATAAAGTGACAAAACGTGATCTGCCAGAACTTTAAACCTGATTTACAATTAAAGTGGAAAATCTCTAATTGATTTGTATAGCTTCTATAATATTACTATGAAATCCTTACTAAAAATGTTGTTTATAATGCCCTTTCTAATATATTGAATATGATGAATTATATTTTGACCTTACTGAAGTATTTGAAATATAAAATGAATTAAAAAGTTACACTATATTTAATATTTAATTAAATGACATATTGACATATATAAATGATGTATTTGACATATTATAACATTCAAGTCCGTAAAAAAGTGAATAAAACATAAACAAAATATATTATAAAATTGCCAAAGTGCATAGTAATCCAAAGTCCTGATTACAAGACCTATGCAGCAGAATTAGAAAACTTTTAACACTTGCATTTTCACAAATACATTGCTTTTATTCAAATTTCATTTGAATATTAATTAAATGAAATTTATTAAATGTTGCTTGACTTGGAATTCCAGAAATCTAAGTCATCTTAAGTAACTTAAAAACATAACAATCTTTTAAAAGAGCAAACCCCAAAGCACCAAGTACCTATTCCTCCCACCACAATAACTCCAAGTTCTTTTCTACAAGTAGCTCCAACTTGATTGTTCTTTATGCTTGCAGGATGTTTCCTAACATTGCATGGTATCAGCATTTTCTATTGCAGCCTTCCTAGCCAGGGACCACTTGAAACCATTCAGGGACATTACAATCTTATTGGCATCATGGCATATAGGTCCTATGATTCTATTAATTCTGTGATTTCTGCCAGCTGAATCAGAAACTCAGTAAGAACAGGCATACTGAAAAACTGCGATGGAACAGATGCCAAAAGGGATAAAGAAATAAGAATCCTAATATCTATATTAAACAGAACACTATGGTCTTTCCCTAAATCTTCCTTTTAGACCAAAAAATTCTGGATTGTTCTTCTCCATTCTTCATTTACAATGAAAAAGCTAAATTCTTGATTTGGGCATATTATTCTCTATTACCCTTAGTTCTCCCTTCTAAGTTCTAGATATACTTTGGGCAGGCACCTGTTGTTTCCCTTTGTACCAGTTAATAGTATGGCCCTGAACGTTATTACCAAAATTATGAATTTAGTACTAAAACAGCTGAAAAAATGTGGCTAGACAAAAAACACACACACCTTTTTATATAAAATTGTTCACTTTAGGCCTATCAGCTGGTGATCCTTTCAGCTGCTGCTGAGAGGATGACATGAAATACAGATTGTCATTTTACAATTTCAGGAGTTCATCAGCTTAAAAAACAAAACACAATCTGTGTGATATACTGTATGCTACTGATCTAAACATTATACCTTCAGGAACTGCCTAAGCTATTCCTAAGAATTCACTCTGGTATAATCACTTACATGGTGTATTATTGTGATGTAATTCAGAGATGCCAGTGGAGCAATAGATTTGAGAAACTAACAGTAAAAATACCCTTGAGGTTATAAATTCTGGAAGAATAGACTTAACATGATACTTAATTTAGGACCCTACTTTTGTTTTGTTTTGTCTTTTGTTTTGTACCACATTTTTTTTTATTTTCAATTAAAACCAAATTACTTCCATTTCTTTCTCTACTTACTGTTTTGCTTTTCAAAACAGATCAATGTTATTTTGCTATAGTCTTCCCTTTCCATTCTTAGGTATTTTGAGCAGCAGGTATTGAAAGATTTCGTTCCTTTTTGAGTTCAGAATCTGTATTGAGTATCACCTGAATGTTTTTTTCTTTGGTGGAAAATGGCTGAAAAAAATCTGGAAGAGATTTCTGGCATGATTCATGTCAGCCTCCCATATGTTTCACAGCTGTTGCAATTGAAGCAAAACCCTTCACTTTTCCTCTTCTACCTCCATCATACGCCAAATGGTAGATGTAGCAGCAGCAGTAGAAGACTAAAAATCTGGGCCACATAATTTCCTCCCTCTCCGTATATAACACTTTAAGTATTAACATATGGTATGTAACACCTGAGGTTAAAGGAAGACATTATGCATAGGATATATTGTACTCTTGCCCTTGTTCCAACTTGCATATATTTTTATAAAATGTAAATTAATCATCAGGATGATTGCTCAGTTGTAGCCTTTGTTCTGCAAAACTTTTGTTCTCTGTGATTAAGCTAACTCAATCAGACAACAAATATCAGGAAACATACCAGTTTGCTTCCAAAAATTGTTTCCTCTTTAGGCTCTAGAATGCTCCAGGGGGATCTTAAATTTAACTGCTATGGCAAGAAAAGAAACTGCAAGCCTTTGCTAAGAGACAGAGGGCTTCTTTCAGTATGGGACTGAACCTTTCAATACCTAGGCAAATATTCAACTGTTCTCTTTTTTCACATATGACAAATGGACACAGAGAGAAACTGTAAGACAAATGGTTATGATTATGTTAGCTGAGAGAATTAAACCAGAGCATTAGATTTAGATTGGCTTTAGAGTCTCTCTCTCTCTCTCTCTCTCTCTCTCTCTCTCACACACACACACACACACACACACACACAGAGAGAGAGAGAGAGAGAGAGAGAGAGAGAGAGAGAGAGAGAGAGAGAGAGAGAGAGAGAGAGAGAGAGAGAGTGTCAGTCAGACACATACACAGAGTGCCATTGACAATACTGGCATAAAAGTCACAACTTTCACTGAATATTTATTCTATGTACTTCAACATTTCTTATTACTTATTACATTTCTTATTACTTATTACTCTAGAAAGAGTGCAGAGAAGCGCAACAAAGATGATTAGGGGATTGGAGGCTAAAACATTTAAGGAACAGTTGCTGGAATTGGGTATGTGTAATTTAATGAAGAGAAGGGCGAGGGGTGACATGATAGCAGTGTTCCAATATCTCAGAGGCTGCCACAAAGAAGAGGGAGTCAAACTATTCTCCAAAGCACCTGAAAGCAGGAGAAGACACAATGGATGGAAACTAGTCAAGGAGAGAAGCAACCTAGAACTAAGGAGAAACTTCCTGACAGTTAGAACAATTAACCAGTGGAACAACCTGCCTCCAGAAGTGGTGAATGCTCCAACACTGGAAGTTTTTAAGAAGATACTGGACAGCCATTTGTCTGAAATGGTATATGGTTTCCTGCCTGAGCAAGGGGTTGGACTAGGTAACCCCCAAGTCCCTTCCAACTTTATTATTGTTGTTGTTATTATTATATTTCAATGCATCAGTATTTATTTATATTCCATCTTTATTATTTTTACAAATAACTTAGGCCAGCAAATATATCCAACACCCCTTCCTACTTTCCGCACAACAACAACCCTGGTTGGGTTGAGATAGCATGACTGGCCCAAAGTCATCTAGCTGGCTTTCATGGCTAAGAAGGAACAGTATCCCACTTTCTAGTGTAGGGCCTTACCCACTAGACCAAATTGACCTAATGATGTCACACATTATGCTAGCACTCATTGCTTGAAATTAATCTGCTACTATTTTATATATTTCCACATGTTGCTAAGCATTGTCTAAAGTGGTCTTCACTCCTATAACTGTTTTCTTTTTTTCACACTTTAATTTTCTTTCAATAGTAAAGAATATATGTAGTTCCAGACTGAACTGTTGGTTTCTTGCTGTTCTCTGAGCTTGACTGTTTTCTTGTAGATTACTAGGCCAAGCGCATCATCAATTTTCTTTACAATATATATAATATACTGTCATGTTAAGCAACCCTATATACACAGGAAAGGGTTAATTGAAGCATTTAGTATAGATAGTCCTCGACTTATGATCACAATTGACCTAAATTTTCTGTTGTTAAACAAAACATATATTAGGTAAATTTTGCCTCATTTTACAACTTTTCTTGTCATTGTTGTTAAGTGAATCACTGCATTTGTTAAATTAGTAACATGATTGTTACATGAACCTGGCTTCCCCATTGACTTTATTTATTTATTTATTTATTTATTTATTTATTTATTTATTTATTTATTTATTTATTTATTTATTTATTTGATTTATATACCGCCCTTCTCCCGAAGGACTCAGGGCGGTGTACAGGGCAATAAAAATAAGAATACAGGATACAAGATTTAAAGTTAAATGATTGTGCCCAATGTAGTAGACTTTGCTTATGAGAAGGTTGCAAAATCTGATCACATGACCCTAGACACTGCAGCCATCAAAAATTTAAATCAGTTACCAAGCATCCACATTTTGATCACATGACCATGGGATGATGCAATGGTTATATGTATGAAAAAATGTCATGTCACTTTTTCCAATGGCGTTTTAATTTTGAATGGTCACTAAATGAACTGTTCTATGTCAAGGACTACATGTACCTTGTTAAAATAGCCACATTGGAAGTCCCATGGTGGTTTCGGAAGATTCCTTTGTTAACTGTTGCTGATACTTTTCTTACCTTTCCTTTATTTTATGGTCACATGGAATAATAAATGTCTCCTACTTCCTTTTGGACATTGTACATAAATAAAGTAGATATTTTGGCTGAGGTTTGTTGTCCAAGCTTGTTTCAATATAATTTCTGAACATTTGTTACCAAACTAGGTAACATCATCAGCAGGATTTTCCTGTCCTATTCTCTTTAGCTTATATAGACTAGTTTGTAACAAAACGTTCAGAAATTTTATTGAAATAAGCTTGGGCAACAAACCACAAAATCTAAAACCTGAGCTACAAGTATTCTCTATTATTTCAAAGTAGATATTTGTCTAAATGCAAATGGTGCAATTCTTTAAGAGGACCAATTGGTCCAGAAGAGGAAGAAAGACAAGGAAAGAAATGAAGATTAAAAACAGAGCTGAAACCAATTAAAAGCTGTAATTACAAGATTATGTAATAATTTGTATTACTTATTGTGCACAGGGAAACCCGTATAATGAAATATTCTACATCTTTTTTCCGTTCAATTAAGTTAAAACTTCTTGAATTCAAGAGTCATGAAACTAGCTTTAGAATTCTTGTTACTCATTGATCACTTACATTCCAACAGAACATTGATGTAATTCAAACACATAAAAATGTTAAGAAATATATTTGTTAATCACATATTATTTTCTACAGAAGAATTACTTTTTGTGTAGAAAAATAATATATTCAAAAGCTTTGTGTCAAATAGGATATCTTGTAAAACTAAACAGAAAAAGCAAAGAATTTTACTGTTCATGTCTTTGTTATCATATTAAGCATTTTTCAGAACATATTTGTAGTTTTCAGTGAAGGTGAACAAACATCTTGGTTTCTATAACTACAATTGGTAGTGATTTTTGAGTGTTTTATAACTGTGGGTTACCTATTACCCTGAAGTACAGAGGAAATTATAAGCAACATTCATTTTACTTTTTTAAGCTTTCTCATAAGCATTTACAACATTATCTAAGAGTAAGCTCTCACAAATGATTATTTTGTATAAAAAAAAACTCTGAATCAAGTTTTATGCTAATTTTTTTACCTTAGAAAAGCAGAAAGGTTATGGGAAAAAATGAGAGCAAGTATTTATATGCAGAATAGTTCAAATTCTGCCATCTTCCGGTAAACCTGAAAAAATTATTCTTAAACTCGATGGTGTGATGTGGTAAAACAGTTCATTTACTCAAAAATAGCATCATTTTTAAATGTAATTTGGAAATAAGCATAGTTCAAAATTTTACAACTACAATCACAAAATGTTAGAGGTCAATCGTTATACTGGTAATATGTTTCCTCTTAGCAGTTTTTTCCTAGTTATGTAAGATCTTAGGAATGTATGTGGAAAGGCATTTGCTCAGAGGACCAGTTGGTAACAATAAATTAAAAGGTTAAAATAAAACATTATACTGAAATGAAATTTTATCTTTCAAATAACTAGTTTTTATAGAGAATAAGGCATTTAATGAATATGTACAGGTAATGAATTATTTATGATCTATTACAAGACAAAGGCTCATATACAAAAAGTTGCAAGATGCAAAAAAAAATCCAAAATGGCTAGCAATTCCAAATTTCCAACTATTATCATGCTAGTTTCCAACATGGATTTCATATTTTTTTTATGGTTCCTTTTCTTCCAGGGAAAGGGAGTTCTATCAGAGAGTTTGCATAGATATATCTTGGCCTATATTTACAGACATAAACAATTTGCTATGCAATATTAAGCTCCTTATTAAATATTTGGGACATATATAATAAAAAGATAAATCCAGATTTTTTTTCCTCTTGCTTTTTTAATGCAAATTTATGATGACCATGGTACTAAAAATGTCAAGATAGATCAACTTACATACTCTACAACAGTCATGTCAAACACAAGGCCCGGGGGCCGGATCCGGCCCGTGAAGTGGTTTCATGTGGCCCGCGAAGCCATCCTGGAAACAGTGAGGGAACGGCCCCCACTGCCTTGGCCCTGGCCCAGAGACCCTCCTTCTGCCAGAGACCCTCAGATCTGTCCCACTCCTGCCCAGGCCCCCATAGGCACCCTTGATGCGAACAATGTAGAGCTGGCCACGCCCACCCAGTAGGCCATATGCACTCCAGCCATGCCCACCCAGTAGGCCACGCCCACCCTGGTCATACCCACCTGGCCCCCCAAGGGCAACCGCAATGCTGATGTGGCCCTCAATGAAATTGAGTTTGACACCCCTGCTCTACAACAAGATTAGATACCTACATCTTTTACTACATAGTGCTTTTCTACATTCACTTGGTTCCAGTACTTTTATTTAAATAGCACAACCCCCCCCCCAAAAAAAAACTACATGTACAATGGAGAATATTATTGTTTATTAAATTTATATACCACTCACCTTAGTATCAAACTGAAAAGTTTCTTTCAATTTTAAGCTTTTACAATACTGAACAATTAGGCACAATCTATAGTTTACTGGTGAAGTATGTCTTAGAAGCAGTGGTGGGATTCAGCCAGTTCGCACCACTTCGGCAGAACCAGTAGCTAAATTTGTTGCCCAGACCCAATAAGCACCTCCGGAAGTGGCATCCACACAGAGAACCAGTTGTTCACATATTTGAATCCCACCACTGCTTAGGAGCCAAGGAAATGCACTATTATATCATTAAATACAAAATCTGAGTATAGTTATGGAGAAGTAAAGTGGAAATTTCAATGGAAAAATATTTTCTTGAAATACTATACTCAGAGAAAACAGATATAAAGTATGCATCATTCCATTTTAATTCCTAAAATAAGTGATTCATTTTTTGAAAAATGCTGGAAATATGTGTATGATGTGAAGTCTCATGCATATCCCAAAGGAGCAGCACTTCAAATGAGATCACACTGCTTTCATCGTTTGATCAAATTAACAAAATCTTATGGTTACAACTTGTTACCATTCAGAGGTAAATCACACAAACTCTGCTGGACTTAAGTGTAAAGCAATTGTCACCAATCTATCATTGTTTCTGTTTCCTTTTATTTATTTTTTTATATACACAGCTGCCTCATCACATACCTTTGTTCACAGAAAACACAAGATAATCCAAAGTAGAATGGTGCCACAAACTGATTGGAATAAGGTTGCTAACTGTTCTTTTAGCTTTAGGTTTCCTCTGCTTAGCTATAAAACTGAAACATTGACAAAGACTAGTTAAGTTTTTTTTTCAATAACTTTTTATTGCTTTGCTGAAAAAAATGTTATTTGGAAAGTCAAATGTGCAGGCAGGTTGCACAAAGGACAATGGCAATTTGTACTAGCAATTCACCAATGCTTAACATCAGCCTTAGATGACAACAAGGATAGAAATAAGCGTGACATGGCCCAATTCTCAGAAATATGAAACCCTCAACAAGGGAGCCATAACGTGTACTGTACATTGTTCTTTTCTCCTTGTGAACAAAAGTCAGTTGAGTTAATAGTAAAGTTTGCTAATGCTGTTTGCTTTGCAAACTCCATTGAGTTTGCCAGAATTATAACATATGCAGGTAGCTCAAATTAATCATGCAGCAATACTAAATCACAAACATGCTTAATCAATAATACCTGTAATATAGGATATTACATACATAGAGTGAATAGGGGTCAGAAAGAGTTTAAGATTCCACATCACTGGAAGCATCAACAATGAATATTCCCCAACTGGTGTGCTTTCTTTTCAATAAATAATACAGTGCTCCTCTTTTTATTTTTATTTTTAATTGGAAAAAATAATAAAACAGATATAAATAAATAATATTAATTGCATTAATTCCAACTTTTTAATAATAAATAAATAAATAGCCTACACTAAAATAGTGAATGTTCCTGATACCCATCAATGTGCATATGTGGACAAAGAGATCATATTTAAATGATATATTGTTGTTTTTCACCAGAGAAATTGTTGAGAATGTATAAAAACACTTTGAATCTTTGCTGGAAATGTGAAATACATGAAGGGACATTTTATTATGCTTGGTGGACATATAGATTAAAAAATGGATACAAATAGATAAATTAATTCAGAAGATTTTAAAGGTTAATGTACAATTGAAACCAGAGACTTCACTTTTGGGACTAATGAAAATGTAACTAGAAAAAATTGTTTTATGCATGACAACTGCAGAAAGATTACTATGCTCAAAAGTGGAAAGGTTCAACAATACCCACAATAGATGTATAGTTGGTGAATTCATTTCTGATTAGAGAAATAACAGTATATTTATGGCTGACTGAAAACCCTTCATACTGTAGACTTTTTGCAAGAAATGATAAAAAATGCACTTATGATTTGTGGTTTTGCTGACTAGAAAAAAGAAGGATAATAGAAAAGAGTGATTTTGTAATGCCAATGGATAACCTCACTCAATGGCTTCATGTAGATGTTAAAATAGCAGTAGAGAACAGATAGATTTAAATAATTAAATAATTAAAATATATAGCAACCTCTTCTGAAGAAGTAAACAAAGCTGTCTGGTTAATCAGTTCTCTATCATTTATGAAAAATATTTTTAAAAAACAAAATTTTAGTGTTTCACTTTTTAAAACTGCATTACATTACCCATATCCCCACATATCTGATAAAAATAAACATTAATTTACTCAAAACTGCAGGAAAACCCCCTCAAAAATTAAAAGGAAAGAAACAAGCTGAAAGCCACCAGGAAAAAGAAACTACCATGAAATGTTACAAATTCCATTTGTAATCAGCAGTTAAACTCCACAAGAATAAGGGTTCATGCTGGATAAAATCTGTGTATGACTCATCTAACAATGAATCAATTGTCAGCTTGGATAACCACATTCTCAGAAGCTGTTTTAAAAAATAAAAATGTTTGAGTACTCCAACATTACTGGAAAGTCTGTTACTTTCCCAGAAAAAGGGTAAAAATTAGGAAGTATAATTTGAAGAATAATAGTATAATAAAAAGTGTAGGATTATAAATGTGATTACTGTGATTAATCAATCCACTCTTAGGTGAATAGACCCACATTAAAAATCCTGGTAGACAGTATTGCAGATTAAACAATATTGTAAGAATTTGCCTCAAATGGAGATACTTTTTCATCTAATAAACTGAGATGAAAAATGATGATGAAACAAAAAGAAATATGATCAAGAGCATCCAGCTGTTTTCCAAAGTTAATTTAAGACCTTATTCTAGCTAAACCTATCACAGATCCAGCCTTAAAATGTGTGTAATATGTTTATTTTATTTTAATTATTAAATTGATATAGCCATCCAGCTCACCAAAGACGATTCTAAATGACACACAAATAGATAACCCACAAACTACAAGATAGCAAAAATAAATATAAAAAACATAATAACAAATATCCTAAAAATCAAAGCATATCAATAAATGCAATGATAAATGAAGAATTAATAAATGAAGGGAGAATAAAAATGTCTCCCTCAACAAAAGAGCTATTGAGACAAGTCGATGGAAGCCCAGGCCTTGTGATGCAAGAGACTGCACAAGAATTATCTCTGATACAGGTATGCCTTACATACTGCTGAAAAAAATATAGTTTAAGATCTACACATCAAGGGTCTTGACATTTCTCTTTGTGTTGAATGAAACAAATGTGTGTCCTGATATATATCTAGTATGTTTGTCCTGTTTCTGGCTGAAACATGGCTAGTGATACATTTATGCATGTGGTGCTTTCAGAAGATATACTTATGGCCTCTGTAATGGACGAGTCATTTTACATCCAAAGATCCTGACCACTGGTACAATAGCACTACTGTTCTAACCAAACCCTTCAACCAGCTTTTGCCCATATTTTCTCTAAAGTCGTGGAGAGGTTATTTGCTGGAACCTAGAGAAGTGTGTTTTCCTTGGCATAAATCTACTTACATCAATGAAACAATTTCCTTACGGAAGAAAATATTTAACAAACTGAATTGAAGCTGTATTTTAGTACAAGAGTTATATGTGTATTTACTTTGCTCTACTCCGGCTTTCAAGGTAATTAGCAAAATTTCAAATAATAATACAATTCACCATAAAACAACTCTACTATCCATTATTGATTATATTATTAAAAACATATAGTTAACTACACTAAATATGTATAAAAGCATACAGATAACCATAATAAATAAATACAAAAGTATCAAGTAAACCATACTAAGAAAGAAATATTTATGTTTTTCCTACCACACATCTTAACTAATGAATGAATATAAACATTCATACTTTTCATTTAACTAGCAACTACCACTTTTTAAAAACAAGCAAACCTAAAGCACTATCAAGTGCAAAACAATCCAGAAATAGGAAATTTACTTCAAAGTATCTTTTTTTTTAAATTTCTAGAATATCAGTCCCAATCCAAGCCTTAATTTCATTTAATTTCTAATCTAACATATCTTTCTACATTGAAAGATAATTATCATATGCTAGTTTAATTTATCTTCAGTGTAGTTCTTTTACAGTAGCCATCAATCAATTAATGTTTTATAGAGAAATAAATTATATGAAAAAGAATATTTAGTTTTTAACTTATTTTTAATCCAATTATCTTTTTCCCCAGCAGTTAATGATTTCAGCTGAATTGTGACTCAGCTGAAATCTTTTAAGTGTTTCAAACATAGTAATCACCAGTAATTGGTCACAGTCCCTATCTTCTAATTTTAAATGAAGAAATTCTTCAAAAATTGCTGAAACAGGAATTTATTAACAATAGGGAAAGGTAAATGTATTTGGCTAAATTTTGAATAGTTTGTTATTTATTTTTCAAACTGTCATTTCTCAAAGTAAGGTACATGAAATTAAATTATATCTTGTCCAGTCTGATTTTTGTTAGTCTAAATTGGGTACTACAGATGAAGCTTTGGAATCCTACCCCATAAATACATATACAATATATAACTTTGGTGTGCCTGTATATTTATATATTTCTGCCAGAAACTACACTCTCACAAAAAAGCATGGTCAGAGCAAAAATAATTAACATGGGTTGAATTTAATCTATATATTAATACAGGCTTCTACAAGTCAGATAAAACCTCCTAAAGCTTAGTCTATTCCATTTTGTCTCTCTTCAGCCCAGCTCTAAGAATATTATCAAAAAAGCTCAGGAATAAAGACCTTAATTTGTTTGCTTGATTATTATTTTTTATCCCCCCTGTGTTATTTTCTTTAATAACTGAAGATGGTGAACCTTCTTAGTACTCCTTTTTCTTTTTTTCCTCAGAACAACAAGACTGGGAGGTGAGTTGGGCTGAAAGAAATGACTAGCCCAAAACCAGTCTTGAAACTGCAACAATGCATTCTTGTACATAAAGAGAACATTAACAATTGATTTTTAAAAGAGCCAAATCTCTGGTTGGAAAAAAGCTGGGAGAAGGAAGAAATTAATTTCAAACAAATATAATGAAGTCTAATCAATTTGGTTAATTGCTTGCCCTATTTTGGTCTCTTAACCAGTTCCCATATTTGGGAAAAGGATAGAGTGTTGGGAAAAGGGTAGAGTTTTTGCCTATGTGGGTCCTGCACTATATTTTTGTGTGCTTCCTGCCATTAGCTGCAATCAGTTCAAAGGTTACAAGGTCCACGAAAAAAGTGTTTTAAGGACTGCATCCTGAAATAAGAAAGAATTTTCAGACACAAACATGGATTCTGAACCAGCATTGGTGGCACTGCAGTGAAGGAAGTTCTCTTTCTTTTTCTATTAAAGACTGTAAGAATATAATACATATATATTTCATTAATTTATAAATATAGGCTAAATATAGCTATAGCTATTTAGATGCTAAATCCAAGATCTTTTTTAGAAACAATAAAAGAAACTGCAACTATAATGGGCTTCTTTATTAGAAAGGCATGGTGAGCTGATCCTTCAGACAAGAAGAAACATTGAAAATGTTGATATGTCATTTTTCTCAAGTCTTATCAGAGTTCTAGCTAGTTGGATCAAAATTTCTTGGAATTATACACATGATGTAGTAGGGATGCTTTGGATCATAATTTTTATAAAGAATAAACAACTCTTCCTGTTCTCATATTTGTCAGCTAACAGACATTGGGAAGAAAAAATAAATAAAGTGTAGGAATAGGGAAAAAAGTGTGGCCTCTTGACGTGGAGCTCCTGATGCAAAACACAACTCTTGAAACATTTAAAGTTCTATGGTAACTCTAGATTATTTACCAGACATGGCATGAAAGACGTCTAATTTTTCTAAGTTACTGCATGCCATGCCTCTGGCTATATGCCCAGGATCTGTAATTAAGATTTAGTATAGGTTGGCTTCATTTTTTAAGCACACATCTGGAAATAAAGCCACAGATGCTAAAAAGGTTCCTGCTGATAAAAAGAACAACAGAGGTCTTCCTGGCAACACCACCATGTCTGAGCATTGCTTGGAGTTTTTCGCCTAGTTTTTCATTCAGTTCATGTTTCAGTTTTTACATACATATAGTGCTGGAACTAAGCCAGGGCTTTACAACTTAACCTAGGATCATTTGAAGTTATTACACCAACAACAGCTTATTTCTAAAATTTATTCATTGCCCTATAATAAATTGTTCTTAAAGAGATACAAGATGATACACAGGAACATAGACACATATCAGTCCAAAAAGAAACTATGTTTTGGAGAGTTATTGGCACACCTACTCTACCTGTCAGTGCCTCCTTAAAAAATCTTCACCATTTCTTAAATTTACAGAATAACTGCACAGTGGTGAAAAAAAATATGTGTTCGACAGTGTAGTTGCATTCTATTTCAACCTCCTTAATACCTTCTTAAATCAAACACACGTTTTCTTAGAACTTACACATAACCGTTTTGACTTCTTTTAGAAAACGTTCAACCTACAGGAAACAATATACTGCTCACCACCACCTTCCTATCAGTATTTGCACTTCTTAAAATCTTCCCATCTATTTCACTATCTGTATTAAAATTTAACAATACCAAATTCATACACTCATCCATTTGCTCTATTTTGAGGCATTAATGTATAACTGGTAATTAGTCACTCCTTTATCCTGTCAATCATAGCTACACTGATCTTTAATGGATTATTTTTCAGATACTCTTATTGTATCACAAAATTTATCCACTGTTCACTGCAAAATAACCTCTGTCATTTATCGGAACCATGACAACTGAGTTGCTGGTTGAAGGAAGCACACATACAGTATCTTCTCATATTTATCCAATTTACCTGTAACACTACATTCATTCCTTACACATTTATCTATATTTACATAGGATCTGTGATAGTGCAGTGGTTAGAATGCAGTAACTCTGCTGACTGCCAGCAGTTCGATCCTAACCAGCTCAAAGTTGACTCATCCTTCCCAGGTCAGTAAAATGAGGACCCAGATTGTTGAGGGCAATGTGCTGACTCTGTAAATCGCTTAGAGCAGGTTGTAAAGCACTATGAAGCAGTATATGTCTAAGTGTTATTGCTATTGCTATATTAAATAACTGGGGGAAAAGAGACATCCTTGCTTTACTCCCTGCTTAATATTGCTTCAACAGTTCTGTAAAATTATCATCATCATCTTTTTCATCATCATCTTCATCATCATCATTCATATAAATCAAATTTAAAAAACCTTCATAAAATTATCCATTATAACAGGAAACAAAACATTGAAAGATTGAAAACAAGCAGAATAAAATTTAAAACCTCCACAAATAAGTATTTAAATCTGAAACACCAAATAAATTTGTTGTGCCTAAATGTAAAAAAAAATGCAAATAAGTTAACTTTGAAAAAAAATTTAAACCAACTTTGATGAATTAAATGTGAAATTGTCTTAAGAAATATCCTCCAAGTGCTTGTTTGAAAGAATTATTTTTCATTATTTATATACGTGTGGTTCAGAAATTATGCTCCATAGATGATCCAATAATGATGCAATTATTTATGCAGAGAAACTGCCATCTGAAAGGAAAGTGTTACAGTAGCCCAAGGATAAAATGTGTAGAGGAAAAGCAGTTGTATCAGCTACAATCTAAGAATCGATGACAAATACCCTTTATGATAGCTAACAATTCCCAAAGGCTTGTGTCTTGCTTATTTCATGCATGGATGTAATCAGCTGGAACTCTCTTTGTGCAATGCTTATTATGTTGTTTTTTTTAAAAAAATAACTTTGTGAGTGAAACAGATGATCCACTGAATTTAAAATTATGGTATGTCAAATCTAAAAGAACTGTAAAACAAAAGCAATCCATCATAATTAATAGACTATGATTGGCAGCAAACGTGATGAAAGTCAAATAAAGCAAACACATCTTAAACATCCATTTTAATAAGAAAATGTGAATGGTCCATTAAAAAAAAATGAAATTTGTCTGAATGCCAAATGCCCTGCATTTTATTTTTTAAAAAATATTTTAATGTTCTTAGCATTATTCTGATTACTACAGATAATTCAAGTGTAAAATCTATAGAATTATTCCAATTCCACACCAAATGGCATAATTTCATTCTTAAATTACTAGTTTTGGAAATATAATAGAAGACTAAGATATTAATTTTCTAGGAATCCATAACTACTTTCACTAGGATACTGGGTAAGAAAATAAAAAAAAGTTTGGTTAAACAATTCAAGATTTTTTTCACAGTTGTCCAATCCAAAACTATAGAAGTGCTTTGCTAAAAAACTATAAACAGAAAATGAACACATTTGGCTTTAAACAAAACTAAAACTGATTGTTCCGTTATTGTAGTTAAATGGCAATTCTCATGCAGTCCATAAAGTATAATACTAAGTGTTTAAATAGGCTATAATTTTTTTCTTCCTTCCTGCAAAATGTGAATTAGTTGTTACATAAATAAATCTGCCAAGAACATGCTTCAAAACTTCTAAAAGATCTTTTTTATACTTCCTGAGAGGTACACCTGTCCTTGTTTAGCTTTCTTTGCTTCCGTTTCTACGTTTATTTTCAAACCAGTTAAAAGAGGTATGAAAATATTAATCTGAATGATGATTCATATTTGCAAATGCCCATAGCAAGCTTAGCAATGCTTGATAGAAATAAAAATAAATGTAAAAGAACAAAGACACTTAAAATAGATACACTAACATCCTGAGCAAATGCCAAAGAAATGAAATCATACGCCTAAACCACTCAAAAATGTTATGCAGTAAGCATTTTCAGACTTCTTTAATAACTTCAGCTGAAACATTATTCTAATTAAATGTTTTTTTAATATCAATTGTATTAAATTGTGCTAAAGAAACACACTTTAATTATATAGATATTTTAAACTGCCATTCATCTGGAAAGATGTGTGATTTAATTATATCCTTATATATATATGAAATTCATATGAATTTATTTCCTGCTAATAACATCACTCTGGGATACATAACTAAACAGAACCATGAGCTAGGTTCAACAATTTCAATTTTTCTAAACTTTATTTAAAAATAAACAAAAAAATTATGTTCCTATCATTATAAGTGGTATTTGTCTTCCTCAGACTTAGTTCTTCTACCACAGGCCAGGGAGGAATTTGACAGTTTGAATCAATATCTTAGCTGTTCCTAAATATATCCAGATCCAGATTTGTGTGTGTGTGTGCACATTAGTAAAAGAAAGACTTTTTGTTTTGTAACTGTGATATTTTGTGTTCTACAAGTAGTCTTTGACTTAAAACAGCTCATTTGGTGATTGTTTGAAGTTATAGTGGCACTGAAAAAAAGTTTCTTAAACTTATGATCATTGTAGCATCCCTATGGTCACAACTGGTCAAAATTCAGATGCTAGGCAAATGACTCATATTAACAATAGTTTTCAATGTCCAAGGTCATGTGAACAGCTTTCGAGACCTTCTGACAAACAAAAGTCAATGAGGAAGACAGATTCCCTTAACAACCATGCTACTAACTTAACAAATGTTTATGTTATTTATGTTGCTAACATAAAATGGGACAAAACTCACTGAACAAATGTCACTTAGCAACAGAGATTTTGGCCTCAGTTGTGGTCATAAGCTGAGGACTATCTGTGCTTTCAAAGGTAGGAAACTGTATTTCAGTTTCTGCAACTGTGGATACTAAAGGACCCATCCTGGACTTGACCCAAAGTTCTAAACATGAAAAATGAAAGAAATGTTAGAAATCTCCAGACCTTGTACTTAAGAAGTAATAGAATAACAAATTCCTTTTAAAATGCAAGGACTTATTAATATAATGGGGGGAAGGGTTAAGTATAGTAACAGTAGATTTCTGTTCAGTGCAATAGCACCCATTATATCCCATACAACTGTCAACCTCTTACACTAGAATTCTACATAGAAATAAATATAAGTAAATCCCATGGAAGTTGACAAAACTTACAAACACATAAGAAATCATTAACTTTTTAATCTATTCATTTACTTCTATTCACCCAAGCATAAAGCTTATACTGTATCGCTAAAGATGGAACTTTTTATTTCAGGAGTAATATGTGTAGGATATTTTACAAAGTCTTGTTCTGACATCTTAAAGATATTACAGAGTTTTAGAATGGCATCTATTAAAATACGGAGATATTCTGAGTTGTTGTTGCTCACCTACTTGTAACAGGATATATATTTTACTGAAGAACTACATTTCATGTATTCTGGTTTATTTCTCCAATTATTTTTTCAATTTTAATTTTGCAAGGAACTGAAACTCCCATCACACTGAGCTAAGTCAGTAATATATTGTATTTAATTTTAGCCATAGATTGTTACCAGATCAATGACATAATTAAAAAGTTAATTATTCTCTAGATTTAAAAAATTCTATGGTATACAAACTTTCTTTACAATAATGAAAACTCTGTGCGAAGAAAAGAGCTGCAATCTTAATAAGATAATTAAACACATTTTTATTTGTTTTTTCTGAGTATAAGTAGGGGAACAAAGAATTACAACACATTTACAAAGAATGTTAACCATTCAAATTTCCTAATAGTTTTAGATATTTCAACAAGCACCTCGTAAACCAGGCCTGTAGAAGAGAGAGCAGACTGATAGCTTAAAGTAATTTTGGCCCACAAAGGAATAGCTGGCTCGTCAATCAGCTACTTGGTAACTAGAGCATAGCGGCAGCTCTAGTGAAGGATGGAGGTGTTGGGGGCCCTTGTGAGTGTGCCTTTCAGGGTGGAAGTAGCGGCAGAAATCTAGGCTGCTGTGCCAGATCCTTTATTGGGGCAGCAACATTTGGTGGCAATGGATTATTTTCAAAAATGTCAGGGACCATGCAAGGGTCCTTAGTGGCCCACATACAGTAAATAGGTACATGTTGTATAGGCCTGTCCTAAACAGTTTTACTTCTACCTAAAGGCTTTTAAGACTAAAAGCTTAGATCTTCCTCCCTTTTTTTAAGGGCTGCAATATAACTGAAATAAAATTGCTTAATCACTACTTTGACTTTTGTTCCACAATTACTTGCCTGAGTTTCCAGAGACACAAAAATGTAATCAGATTTACTTTTCTTAAGATTCATACAGGAATGCAAAAACGTATTTAATTTTCATATAGGTAGCAGCACCGAGAAATTAAAACCTCAGAACAAATAACCCATACGTAAATTTTTCATGGTGATACAACTAATGAAAATTAAGGCATAGGAAACATTCAGCTTTATAAAATAACTTTTCAAGGAAGGAATTAAACTGTTCCACATTTTTATATACAACACAGGGTGTGCGTTACATATAAACATCACGATGATGATTACTATCATGATGATGACTATGATGATGATGACAATGATACAGAACTAACATTGCATTGTTCCAAAATAGTTGATTTTCAGTTCTTTGTTAAGAAAAGGATAGTTGTTTTATTAGATAGTGACCAGCTAGTTGTATTTTTTATCAAACTGGCTTTATTTTACCCATTCTGAAAATCCTACCATTAATGTCTTTTGGTAATCAGCTTTGCTCCCACCATCCCAGGGTGCTGGGTTTTGTTTTAGTTCCTTTTGAAATCCACTGTACTGTCCAACAGGTATGAGCATGGGAGGATTCCTTCAGCTGCACCTCATTTCTACTTTCTGACTATTTTATCTCAATAGCTGAACCAAAGTGGCTTCTGGGTTTCCTGGAAGCCCTCTGCTTCAAAGAGACAAATAGCGATTTGTTTATTTCAAAGGAAATAGAGGCCAGTAGGTGATGATAGATTTATTACTTACATGAACATCTCTCTCACAAACACAGTCATGCTGGATCGGCTAAATTCTAAGCAGAAATTCATAATAAAAGATGAGGTTTGCATTACTAAAATTCAATTATTCTCATTCAGAATTTTATAGCAACATAATACTCTGAATGCTAAAAGTCAGCCTTTAAGGTTATCCTTTTATAATTGGGTCTATTTCACATATCTCTGAATATTATATTAAGCTATCATGGTTTATCTAAAAACTGACTCTCTGATCGTTTTAGGAATTAAAATGCTCGAGGTAATTTGAAAATTCACAGACACAAGGAGAGTGCTTAGTCTATTAAAACGTATCATAATTCCTATTGCTTGATTTTGATTTTGTTGATTTTGTCCAATGATACTGATGTTGCTGCGCCTGAACACCTACCCACCCATCCACATAAAACAATGAGGTCCCACCTTTAAGACTCATGACATCTTAGGAAGAAACCTTTTTGTATTCTTAGAACTTGCCATACTCTTATGTAGTTGTAAAGGAGGAGCAATCTAGTAATCATGGAGCAATCTAGTAATCATGATATAGAAATTCATAGATAAATCGAACACTGTGACTGATTAAACTTAGACTACAAAAATAGGAGAGCAGACGCAGATGTTCTTAAACATAAAATAAAGGTATGTTATAATAAGACAGCACAAGTCTTTTTAGTGAAGAAAATCAGAGTTTTATAGAACTAGTGCAGCCTGCCAGTAAGCAGAAAACATAATGACTATTCTAATAGCTGTATCACTGGAAAAAGGGAAAGGAATCATAGCAGCATCAGCAAGTTTGGCTAACTGCTGATTTTCCATTATATATATGAAAGATTTGATTGCAGCAGGCAGTGAAATCCAATCAGGAAATAATCTTTGATCCAGATTAATTTTGATTTAAAATCCGATGTCTCAGCCAAACATCTGTAAAATTGGTCACTTGGAAAATATATGTTATTTTCATCAAGATTAAAATATAGTTTTGCCTCATATCTATAGACAGAAATAATTGAATTATATCAGTATCCTTCACAGATAGAAATCCATACTAGATTTAACATTCAAATATATTTCTCCCTGATTTTTTCTCTTGTTCCTTCAATACATTGTTAACTCCTAGTGACTGCCTGTCCCTGCAGTTTTCTTGGTGATGTTTCCAGAAGTGGTTTGCCATTGCCTTTTTCCTGGGGCTGAGATAGAATGATCTACCCAAGGTTACTTAGACGACTTTATGCCAAAGGCAGACCTAGAACCCAAGTTTTCCTACTCTTGGTCCAGTGCTTTAAGGACTAAAGCACTTTAAGCACTAAAGTGACTCCCTCCCTGGTCTTAAAAAGGCCCAAGATTTGCTTGGTACTTTTAATAACTACATCAAACTGACTCTTTTCTCTGACTGCTAGGTATAACATAAACATATTTTAGTAGTGCAGATTTATTTAGAGATGACTCTTCAGGATCACATTTGTGATTCATAAAGACTGATCAAGTAACAATAAGAATGAACAATCTAAAGCATGGGTGTCAAGCTTGTTGCATCACATGACATGTCGCGATGTATCGGGACTTATTTGCATTGCTGGAGCTGGGGCGGGCACTGCCTCCAGATAATGCAACCGGCCCATGGCCGGCAGTTTGACACCCCTGATCTAAAGGTCCTTGCAACCCTTCCCTTTCAAGTTGGAACATGCTAGTTTGGTTTTTTTAAAGCAAAAAACCCTTTGCTGGTAATAAGACTATTTTCAAAACACTCATTAAACCTTACTTTATTAGGACAAGTCAAATAACAGGAAAAAAAATGTGCAACTGCCAGAGATAGCAAAAGATTTCATCTTCCCTCAGATACAAACATCCAAATCCACATAAGAAGAGTTCAGTTAGCTGTTTTATTGCTTAAAAATAAATCAGGAATCTTCTGAGACTAGCAATTTGCAGCTAGATAAGGCTAGATAAGGTTTATCCTCTTATGTCCATGTAAGGTTTCCAGACTAATTCTCCATTCTTTAACATTGACTAAGGTTGTGATCTTGAATTTCATTTGAATTTTGTTTACAGCGTCTTTTGTGATTTAGCTAGCTTTTGCTTTTCTATTTGGAAACTAAATTTGAGAAATAGGTGCTCAATTCAATAAACAATTATAGTCATTTACTATAAATTCAAAAATGAAATTTAAAATCTTAGGAACCCTGCACTGTTGTGACTGTAGACAACTATAATAGCAGCTAGAAGCTATCAAATGTACTGAATGAGATTACTGGGCCAGGCTGAAAGTATCTAACACAAATATTGAATCTAAATGGTATTGTTCAGCTTGCCTGATTTCTTAAAGATCAAACAATAAAAAAAAATGGCCAGAGCTGCTGCTTGTAATTCTGGCTGAGATCTTTTCCATTCACTAGAATATAAATATAAATATTTAAGTAATTACTTAAATTCCACTGTTCATTGATTTTATTAATATAATTCTAACTTTTCAATTATTTAATATAAAGAAATCAATACAAACAATATCTCAAAAAACAATATTTCAGTGGCATGGTCTTTCAGATATTGCTAAACATTTATCCGCTCCTGCCTAATATCCAAAGGAAAATTTAATGCATATTTAGGTGCAGTTACAAGTCTTCCAAAATAAGTATTTCAGAGGTGCACAGACTGATATAAACAGGCCACATCTGTCTCACTTGGTAAATTATGGGATAAGAAAATAGGACTCTGGACAGACTGAAAATCAGCATGTAACTGGGAAGCCACTGAAAGTTTGCTAAAGAACAGCAACAAATAAGAAACTGCAATCTGTAGAGCTAGGGTGTTTGAGAAATACATGTGTTCTTCAAAAAAGCATAAAGCAACTAATATACGGTAATTGCTTAAAATTAAAATTAAAATGGTGGATAAAATTGTAATTTGTAGTAATTAGTAAACATGTATGGTTTGAATAGAGTAATAGTTAAGGTATTTTTTATTTACTTGGTACTTTTCATACAGACAAGATTCCTGCAGAGCTTAAACATCTGTGAAAATCCTTTTATTGGCTTTGGATAATATCATGATTTACTATTCTAGGCCGATACTCATAAGATTATTATTTTATTTCACAAAAGTGCCATGAAATTTGGCTTTTTATAACTAAGATTAATTTAGCATTCATAAAAATTAAATGATTTATACATGGCTAGAGGCAGGTTAACTTAGACAAAAAGCTGTAAAAATATCTCCAAAAGAATTGTGCACATGTAACTCAATCATGACACCTATTTTTCCCTTCATTTCATTCCTAAAACAGAAGTCTTTGGAACTGAGTCTTTATTTTTTGTCAAATTGTAAGGGGGATTTCTGAAATGGGAACAGACCGAAGACCTTTGGGATAAGTAGTAGACCAGCCAATGTTTAATTTATATGCTCATTTCAGCTATTCTTAAATACCATAGAAGCCTCCATTGCTTAAATCCAATTGACTTGGGGTTTACAGTCCAACACATTCTAAGGGACACATGAAAGTAAGCCACTTCAAACAAGGCTTAAAAAAATAATAATGAGAATTTCATTTACACAACAAAGGAAACTGCTATATTATTTTCCACCTTGTTCTTCAGAAAATTAAACAGGTTTACTTATAGTTTGCTTTCTTAAATGCTTCTGTAGCCAATCTTGCAGGAATTCCATAGCTAACTTCTACTTGGAAAGGAAATCTTCAGGCTTGTGGAGTTGGGAAACTGACTGAAGTTAAAGACAACAGTAGAAGAAGCTATTAGCAAATTGATTCTGTATTGTTCTCAAGAAAGCTGCAGACACATGTTTTTATTGTTGTTCAGTCATCTTTTTAATGGAATAAATGCAAATAAATCATGAAGTAATAAAAATTATGGGTAAAAAACAAAAAGAATTTCATGGGATAGAGGTTTGAAGAAAAGAATCAGGGTATACTTTGATCTTGACAACATTCTTAATAGTATAGTGAAACTTGGAAGTAAAAGGTTTTAATTCCTTTCTTTGAAAATAAATTGATTTTTTTTCATCTTGTTTTACCAGTAATCAAAAAAGCTCTTCTGTCGCTATTCTAAATACTTATAATTAATACTTTCTAAATAATAAGACAGCACCTTCAGCAGTTATTAATTTGAAGCTACTTTTTATGTTTACATTGGAGTGATGGACAGAAAATGCCTTTTTTAACCTTCCTCCTCCTTTCTGAGAAGATTTTTATAATGTTGATAAAAACAATGACATATAAAGCATATGAAAATTAATCTTTAGTGGATGTTATTTAATTAACAGAATTACATCAGCAACGTGAATGCAGGATAGCTATCTACCCTATTATTTTAAATATATTATTTTTTATCAATAATAGATTAAGAAGCTGCATAGTCCCAATTTAGATAGGGAAGGGAGAAAGAGAATCACAATACTGTAGGCAGAACCTAGAATCTCTCAGGCTATATCTAGTAGGTTAAAATTATAGCATTAATTTGTCAAGATTCTGTCCATTAGTTGCAAGCAAATAAAGGATCAAACTTGACTGGATCTCAGTGGTCTTGTCTCTGATCTTGCATCTGACATATAGCCACACAAGTACATATTAAGATATAGTAGAATTACAGTTGAAATAAGAACCAGGGATTCCAGGCTACAGATGGTAGTTAACTGCTTGGCTTCAAGATCATCATGGCTTCAATACCATACTATATTCATTATTTCAGGAAGACAAGAGCAGAAGCCCTACATTTAAGCTTGAAGACTAAAAATGCCATTTACATCTTCTGACTGGTAGTATTAATCACCTATTGTATGTGTGAGTGAGTGTGGGTGTAGAGTATATGGCTTATTCTTGGTCTAGAACTAAATTTCTAATCTAGTCAAAGTGTGATCTTCCTACCAAGACTTGCAAGCTGTTAAGTTAAATTGCCAAGTGTTGGAAAATCGGTAATTTGCTGCAAAATAATGATTGGAAAAGGTTGTCAACATGACTTTCTCCTATGTGCTAAAGAAAAGGAAAGACTTTAGGTTACTGCACTATCTTTTGGAAAACAGAATCATTCATACTTTTCATGGTACACAGGTTATGTAATTAAAACTTATTATTGAGCTTCATGCATAATTATTTGTGTAAAAGGAAAAGAAGCTGAGTCTTGAATTGGTTTATATTCTATCAATTTGAATTTTGTGGCACATGTTTTAGAGTTCCAACACAAAACAGAGTTTTTCATTTAAAAGCTATGTCAACAAAAGGAGTGAGGAAAAATGACTTGTAAAATAGTTTCCAAGTTATCTGCTTAATAAATGTTTACTTCCCCCATGGTTAAAAGCTATGTTCTTCTGTATTCTATACAAATAATAAAAGAGGTTAATATACTACAATAAAATAACACTGAAATCAGCTCTAATCAGTGGTGAGATTCAGCCGATTTGCACCACTTCAGCAGAACCAGTAGCTAATTTTTTGTTGCCCAGGCTCAGAATGGATTTCTGGAAGCAGCATTCACACAGAGAACTGGTTGTTCACATATTTGTATCTCACCACTGGCTCCAATAAAACAAATTTCAAGAAAGTTTACATTGCCTTCTAAAAAGCAAATAGATACAAGGAAAGTAAAATCATTTGCAGGACAGCAATTATAAATTCCGAATGCCACTGAACTAATGAAATTCAGGAAAAAGTCAATAATCAATACTGACAAGATCAGAAGATCCAAATGTTTCGGTAAATTCCTGCATTCAGCAATGGCATGAATTTAGTACCTAAACAGCCTTTTTCAACCCTTTCCTTTTTGGATGCTCTCCCTAAAAAATTACAAACAATGATCATACGATCTTGGAACACTGCAACTATTGTAAATACATGCTAGTTGCCAAGAGCCAGACTTTGATCTTTTCATTGTCAAGATGCTACAATGTTTGTTAAGTAGAACTGTCATATGTTATTTTTTTTAGCACTACTATAACTTTGAACAGTTGCTAAATGAATAATTGTAAGTCAAATACTATAATAATGCACTATTGAATGTTTCACAATTGCTTCTGCTGGCTCTATTACTGCCACCATGCAGCACAGCTAACCACAAAGCAGGTCATAGACATACTACATATCTAAGGTCAGCTTTGCTGTCCACTGGATCAGAAAATTCCAGAAAATTTAACAGCCAGATCCAGCATATCATTCCAGACAAAACAACCTGTTTCTAAAAAAGCCATGTTAGTGTATCACTAAAACACATAATATTTCAGGTCTATTAGTACGGCATTTTGGATTACAAAGATTTAAACACAGATTATGAAGATTTTGATTATTCAGTGTTTGAATCATTTGTTGTGTTTCCTAGTTTCTAGCATTTAAATATAGTGAAGAGTGGAACATGAACAGAACAGGAAGAAAGTAATGGCAAACCACTTCCAAAATCTTGCCAAGAAGACTGCAGATAATTCTCCAAGCAGTCACCAGAAGTAATCCTTTTGAGGTAAAAAGAGAAGAGAAGAGAAGAGAAGAGAAGAGAAGAGAAGAGAAGAGAAGAGAAGAGAAGAGAAGAGAAGAGAAGAGAAGAGAAGAGAGGAGAGGAGAGGAGAGGAGAGGAGAGGAGAGGAGAGGAGAGGAGAGGAGAGGAGAGGAGAGGAGAGGAGAGAAGAGAAGAGAAGAGAAGAGAAGAGAAGAGAAGAGAAGAGAAGAGAAGAAGACAAGACACTGTAAATATGTCTTGCTTAGAATCTGAAAACACATACATTGCTAGTCTTTTAAAAGAATCTATTCCTGTATCAATCCCAGCTATGTAATTTAAAAACTACACTTGGCCTTGATGTTTTCAACCTTAAGAATTTTCCCTTTAGCCAGGTCTTTTGAAATATATTTATAATAATGTTATTATTAAGACATTTTAGATAAAAAATGCCTGAATTTTGTTTGAACTGTCTCATTAATCAGAACCATGACATCTACCTTTTCCCACTGGGACTTAACAATTACAATAAAAAAGCTACTACCTATTTTTTACTGCCTTATATTTTCTGTGAGTGGGAGAAGCTGATTATAAACTGAAATAATAAATGCTAAAACACACCTAGTCTAACCCATAATAATTGAGATAAATGTCAGTGACTCTTAAAATGAAACTTTCCATTTTAAAGTTAAATTATTGGGATGAAGCTAATTTTCTTTTTCAATAAGTACAATATATTAAATAATTAACATTTGTTTTTGTTTTTCATTAAGCTTAAAATTAGCTGTCTGCAGAAGGGATCCACTTTTATCTGGTCTAATTCTTTAAAATAAATCTGAAATCATCTTTATTTTAAATCAATTAATATAAAATTATTTTTCCCCAAACAATCTACACTCTACTATATTATTGTCATAGTAGTTATGATTCCAAAATACTATACTATACTATACTATACTATACTATACTATACTATACTATACTATACTATACTATACTATACTATACTATACTATACTATACTCTCTCTCTGTCCCTCCCTCCCTCCCTCTTCCCCCACCCATGAACAGGATCTAACTTTGATAAGGCAACACCCAGTATCACGTGGAAAACTGTAATTTAATTTGGAGAGACTTCAGAAACAGCTTGTATTTGGTACTGGTGTTTACCATTTAGACAAATGGAATAAAAAAGTATTAGGGCTTGTACTGCCAATATTAACCAGGAACCAAATGCTCAACTTAAATGACCAAAACATTTCCTATGGAAATTTTTCCCTGTTTTTATAGAGGAGCATTTCCCATGTCCTAACAAAAGTTCAAAAGCAATTCACCATGTGGCATGGAGAGTTGCTTTTTAAGAACTAGGAAGCCCAAGTCCCAATAGGCATCATGCATGTTGATAATGAAACCCAGTATCGTTAACAAATTAACTCTCTCCAGAAGAAAATCACAAAGAATTCTATTTGCTTGTTTACACTTAGCAGCATGCTGAAAGGTTTAAGAACTTTGATGAATCATTTATAGTGCTCCTTTTGAAAAGATATACAAGTCATTTTTCTTACTGAAATGTTTTGGAGAGTAATTAGAAGTTACTAAAAGCAATGAATTCATATTGTTAACACCGATTTATCAAATCATTTTCTCCGACATGTATATCTTCGAATGTACATGTTTTTTTCAAAGACATTTCTTGGAAACTACACTAAATATTTATAAAATAATCCATCAAACATTACTTCTGGACAATCTCTATCCATTGAGTAACATAGGACTATTATATTAGTGCTACTTCAATATAGAAAACTGTGCATCAATTGTACTCACACACAATTACAAAATTATAAGCCCTTTATCTAAAAGGTTAAAACATGTACATTCTGTCTCGACCTTTAAATATGGCATAGCAACATATATTACACTAGAAGTCAGAATTTTAGAAAAGCTTCATTTTCTTAATTTTTGAAAAAAGTAAAACATATTTTAAAATGTATCTGTTCTTTTTAATTTTGTGATCTATGGAGAGATCATTAAATATTTCAATGTGTAATCCAGAATAAATGCTAAATCTTTTTACCTTTCAATCATCATTTTGTTAAACTGGTGTAATTGTCCCCTGAACTTCATTGGCCTTGTAGCCTTTCATTTAACTTGGGGCTGCAGGATCAGAGCTTTTTAATTGCCTGTGTAGCCTTTTAAATACAAACTATAACATCAGATGAAAGGAAGATGAGAACATATTATCAGTCCAAGAAAATAATGAAGATAGACATATACTATATAATATTTTGGAATTCCAATAACAGAGCAGATGGTGGAAGAATAAAAAAGAGAAATTATCTATCATCTCTCTCTCTCTCTTTCACACACACACACACACACACATGCACACACACGCACACACACACAGACACATCTATCATCATCTAATTTCCTATTTCTTAACCATATATCTCCTTTTAGAGTTGTCAGTTTTACTAAATGCAAATTTATTTGTGATTTTATTTTCAAGATTTTATTATAAATATTACACAATATTTCCTGAAATAAAAAAGTAAAATTGTAAGCAATATGAGTCATTTAAAATGAACAATTTTATTTTATTTTATTTTGCTTATGTTGCATTATATTAGAGAAGGTGGGTATATTTTGTAAAAATAATTATTTGGCAACAAAATACAAGCAATCGTCTATTACTTTTGATTACTATATTTCCTACTGTGAAATATATCATACTCTGCTTTACTGGGTTCCTGTTATATGCTGTTATATGCAGGGAAATCCTTACTGTCCATGGGACATCAGTATAAGACAGAATAAAAATTATATTTCTTCAGCTTTCTGTGACTTTCTTTTCTATGCAGAGGTATAATTGGAGGTCCCTGGCTTCTATGGTAACAACCTTGGATACAGTGGTGAGATTCAAATATGTGAACAACTGGTTTTTTGTGTGGGTGCCGCTTCCAGAAGTCCATTCTGGGCCTGGGCAACAAAAAATTAGCTACTGGTTCTGCCAAAGTGGTGCAAATCATCTGAATCCCACCGCTGCTTGGAAGTCCACTTTCAGTATCAGTCATCAGCCTAGAGGTATACTCACAGAACAGACTTGCTCACAAGAATAAACAGCAGCAGAAATAGTTCAAGGTATCCTCAGACTACAACTATCAGATTTGAGCTATCAAAATCTTGAGTAGATAAAAACAAAGAGAATTGACTGTTTCTCTTTGGTTCTATCTCCCGGTACCTAGTCTCCACCCTTAGTGCAGGTAGTCCTCGACTTTCCACCACAATTGAGCCCAAAATTTATGATGCTAGGCAAGAAATTCGTTAAATGAGCTTTGCCCCATTTTATAACTTTTCTTGCCACATTTGTTAAATGAATCCCTGCAGCTGTTAAGTTAGTAACACATTTGTTAAGAGAATCTGGCTTCCCCATTGATTTTGCTTATCAGAAGGTTGCAGAAGGGGATTGCATGACCCCAGGATACTGCAATCATCATGAACCAATTGTCAAGCATCTGAATGTAAATCACATTCACTATGGGGATGCTGCAACAATCATAAGTGTGCAGAAAAAAATTCACACTTTCATTTTTTTTTCAGTGCTGCTGTAACTTCAAACGGTCACAAAAATGAACTGTTGTAAGACAAGGACTAACTGTATATTCTGAGGCTATCTGCCATTACTTATTTGCTCCACCCACAAACCATAATGCCACCCTGCACAATTGCCTAGATTTCAGTATGGGACCATGTTGGCCCCACAGGAGAATAAATAAGATTTTTTTAAAGATCAGGGGCCCTATTCCTAAGAGCAACAATGAGGCTGTGAGACCTGCCTTGTTACCTCTGTATCTATACAGCATCTATGCCAATGTTTTAGCAAAGGGCAAACACATTGCCATTTATATTGTTAAGTATTCCACAAATAATTCAACACCAGAGAATACTGTACTGCAGAAATAACTAAATAAAGAATATTTTCTCTATTTAACTCTAAATAAATACTTAAATATTTTGCGAAATTCTTTCTTGATTTCTTTATGTTAGAAAAGTATTTTTTAATTAATGCACTGATCAAATTAGTCTCTCGTATGGCTTTACATCTTTTATTTTAAATATATGTATGTAAATATAAGAAATGATAAGATAAAATAAGGTAAACATACAGCTCCATAAAAATATTCAGATATGTAAATAAATATAATCCATTTATCATAATATATGCAGAAACATTTGGCATATGAAAATATATGGGTTTTATTATCTTAAATTTGATATTAGCAATCTGTAGTTACACTTATATTGAAAATACTGTTCAAAAGTATAGTGAGTGTATTTTATACTGTATAAGAAAAATTAAAGATAGATATAGATTATTAATGCTAAGGTGGTTGTAATTATAACCTTATATTGGAAAGTTACTCACACTGAATTTTTTTCTTTGTAAAACCTAAACATAAAACTATAATTAAGACTAATTCCCAATCAAAGTTTTATAGAATTGTGTTCTAATATTTAATTTAATATATCACAGAGCAATCTACTGTAATTAATTTTTAATTATCTATGTATCTAAGCTTTAATAAAAGTTAAAGGAGATTAATATTTCTGTTTAATATTTATAAAGATTTTCTTTTAATTATCACATAACACTTTTCTTACAGTGCATTATGTAACATTATTACCCTTACAAGTCAACCAACCATTATGTCTCTGGAATATAATAATTACTTTTATTTGATTCATAGATAATTATAATTCAAATAAATCCCAATTGATGTCTCTTTCAAATCTTTAGCCTGTCAGTTACAAGAAACAATTATCTTAAAATTAAAAAAAATGTTATAATTCCAGTTTTCTTGATCTAATTAACATGGAAAATAGTTGAAACAATTCTAAACTAATCAAAAATATGGACAACTTAAAAAGCCGTTAATTTTTTTAAAGGAAATAGAATTTTCAGTAAAAGATTCGGATTTCTTCTTATTTTTATTCATAGGTAGAAATCCTTCAGATTTCTGTATCAGCTTTATACCATCCTATTGCATGTGTGTGAAGATGTTTGTACATGTATACAAATCTATTTCTTACCTTTAGCAGTGTTACAATGAAATCCTTCATCCAGGACTGCCTGAAGATTTCTTACCCATTTAAACATTTTTATAGAAAAGTATATTTTGTAACATAGTTTTTTAAATGCAATTCAAATCAGCTTTTCAGTTTCTCTTCCTGAACTACAAGACAGAGTACAACAAATTTCAAAATAAGTAGGACTCAAAATATTTTGCATTAAACTGTCAAGGAAGTACATTTCTATATAACAGTCCTAAGAATTCAAACATATCTATGGATAGTTTTTCACTTTCAAATTTCAAAGTAGATCATGACTTTTACTTGATCAAAACTTGGAATTATATATATATATGTGTGTGTGCATATATATATATATATATATATATATATATATATATATATATATATATATATATATATATATATATACGCACACATGTATGCATAGACGCACACATATACACATACATATATACACACACACACACATAAAAGCAAATTTAAACATTAATTTAATAGTACAAATATAATTCAAAAGTATCCAACTAAGCATGAGAAAACAAATATAATAAAATTAGTGTGCCAAGATGCTAACTTAAGTTATATGAAATAATTATACTTAGAGCAGGAACATACAACCACTCATATTTGTACACATACACTTTCATTTGATTATTTTGATGTACTTTTTGAGGCATAGGGAATCCATTTCTACAGTTTCATTTGAAAAGTAGAATTGTTTGCATATTTGCACAATCTGTCTTCATTCTATAAGCCTAACCAAAGTAAAACTACAGACTTCTGAGAAGTAGATTCTATCTCAATTCTACCAATGTTCCAGAAATACTTTAGGTGGGCAGTCCTAAAAAGAAACGGAATATACTCCTTGAGTGGCATGAATACAGACCTATCCTTTTTCTTAGGTAGAATTTTGACAAGAAAGAAAAGATATAGGTGACTGAGGGATAAACTTAAAATATTAGATGTCCCCAAACTGCATTCTTTAGAAAGACTGTGATTCTGCAATGCTTCAAGGGTCCTAACCCCAAGGTGTCCTAATCTGTATTCTTAACACTTGTGACCTGTCTCTATCATGAGACATGGAGCAGCAAATATAACAATTTAGTTAGTGTAGTGGTAGGCCAGTGTGCTACAACTGGGGTCTTGTCACTACCACTCAAGGTATCAAGCAGTCATGCGCCTAACGCTTCCAGAACAAATCCAGTACCTGGCTTCACGATCACCCATCCCGGGTTTTGTTTTATTTTATGTTATTTTATTATTTTATTTTATTATTTTATTTTATTATTTTCTTTCTCTCTCTCTCTCTCTCTCTCTCTCTCTCTCTCTCTCTCTCACACACACACACACACACAGAGAGAGAGAGAGAGAGAGAGAGAGAGAGAGAGAGAGAGAGAGAGAGAGAGAGAGAGAGAGAGAGAATCCATTTCCCGGACAGAAGAAACGCAAGGGAGGGGGCTTTACCTGAGCTGTCGCTTTTCCGCTTGCCCATTCTTTTCTCCGTCTCCACCGGGGACAGCGCTTGCCTTCCGTAATCTCCCGGAGCGCATGCTGCTCCTGTCGGGGTGCCGGTCCCCAAACTTGATGAATTCGTGCACAGTCCGGGGGGACTACTGGCTAGATCCGGGGGTCCAGCCGAATCGGGCTGAAGGCACAGACTGTGTCTGGATGAGGCGGACTGAGGCGGTGGAGGCGGTGGCGGGGAAGCCATCTGCGGGATGTGCCAGTTTGTCTGTAAAGACTGCTGGTGCTGCTGCTGCTGTTGTTGGTGGTGGTGGTGATGGTGGTGGTGGTGGTGGCCCCTATGGTGCTGGCTGCTGAACATGCCCTCCTCGTTGGGGTATCCCGCTATGATGCAAGAGGAGGAGGACGCGGAGAGCTCCGGGTAGGACATGTGATCTGAGCGGCCGTGCAGGGCAAGCGCAGACTGTGAGAATGGGTGCAAGCCCTGGCCAGGGGGATGGTGGGGACTGCGCAGGCAGCCGAAAAGCGTGTGATCCATGGCATGCGGCAGGACTCCGAGCGGCCACCCCGCTGCCAGCGAACGCCCGCCGGAGGACAAGGAGCGACTCGGTCCTCCCCTCTCCTCCCAGCCACCTCTAAGGCCGGTGGCTGCGCGCCGCGTCGCTCGGGTGTAATCCAGATCTCCTGCGCTTGGTTACCAATCCCGACCGTGGCTTCCCTCGGATGTTTCAAGAAGCGGCCGCTCGGGCTCGCAGGCGGCGGAACAGAGGTGGTCCGCGCTAATGATCGGAGGGGGAAGCGCCTCGCCGAAGTTATAAATACAGGAGTGTGTAACGTGAGCTGGGGGCTGGCTTAGCGGCGCGGCGCTGACCACATACGAACGCCAGCCCAACAGCCACCCCAACAGCGACCTGCAGCTGCCCTCACCCCCGACCCCAGTTCAGCTTCGCTCTTTCTTGCCAGGCGTCGGGTGAGTCCCAAGAAGCAAGCAGTTCCAAGACCTTAATAAGCTCTGGGCGAGAAACCTTTAGGGGGACCAGCCTGCCCTCACCCGTGGCCCTTCCAGCGCCGAGCTCCGCCCAACACGCCCCTCATAAGGCGCGGGGCATGAAGGCAGACCTTGCTCTTTATGTGGCGCAGAACGAGAGTGCAGGTAAGAGAAGTACACCTGTCACATCTGGAGCTTCCTCGTCCTTCTTTGTGACCTCGTTAGGGCTAGTAGTGGATATACTGGAAACAAGGATGTTCCAGAAAGTGCAACCAGGAAAGTCTGGAAGGGCAACATTTACATATTAATTTCTTTAAGAGGTTTTGTGATAAATACTGGGTAAAGTATTCTTTCTGGTTAGAATGAAGGAGAGGATTTTGGATTATTCCAGATGTGGGCAAGGAACACTGTCGGTTTTTGCTTATATTTCTTGGTGTAACCCATGTCTTCTTACTATACCTTCTAGAGATCACTTTCTTGTCATTTCTCATTCATCCACCTGCAATTGTTCTTTAAGTAGTGCGGTGATATGAAAAAGGGGCTTTGGAATCCAGGTTCTCATTTTGTCACCCAGAAAAAAAGAAGGAGTAAGTGGATGGACCAAGTGACCCTACAAACTGCCTGCTATTTCTTTGCCGAGGTTTCGATGCTCTGGAGAGTGAAAGTGAATTGATATTGCGTATGGGCTAGCTGCTCCTATATATATGGCTCCATTTCTTTCTACTTTCCACTTTCTGTCACTTGAAAAATATCATATCTTGTGGGAGTGTTCTGACAATACCAGTTCTATAGCATCAGCAGGACAAGCATTATTGTGCCTCAGAATATCCTGGTTGCTGAACATTCAAAATCTGTATTCTTTAAAAGGTAAAGGTTCCCCCACACATGCGTGCTAGTTCTAGGGGCCAGTGCTCATCTCTGTTTCAAAGCCAAAGAGCCAGCACTTGTCCAAGGACGTCTTTGTGGTCATGTGGCCGGCATGACTAGACGCCAAAGGCGCACGGAACGCTGTTACCTTCCCACCGTAGTGGTCCCTATTTTTCTACTTGCATTTTTACGTGCTTTCGAACTGCTAGGTTGGCAGAAGCTGGGACGAGTAACAGGCGCTCACTCTGTTACGCGGCACTTGGGATTCGACCCGCCAAACTGCCGACCTTCTGATCAACAAGCTCAGCGTCCTAACCCACTGAGCCATCCAAATCAGAAATATCCACTATGCAGTGCATTTTTCGCCTCGACAAGGCTTTTAATGATCCAGTTGCTCACAAAAATTTCCCTATCTATACATCATAGTTCCTGCAAGGTCAGGCTAGCACACTGATCATTACATTCATATTGATTGTGGACATCTCCTCACACAGAAAGTAACAAAGCTGAGAATGAAGTAAAATCACAATTTATTTCCAACCAATATTCAAGCCAATGTTGAAGTCAAATTAACAGCACCCATTTATTTCAACCTGTTTATTCGCAGAGGAAAAGTTTGGACAATTGCAACTTTCAATCATCAATGACTTCATTTAAAAAGCAATATTTATAGAAATGTATTAGCGTGATCAACCATGGTTTTAAACATAGTTTATTATGCTAAACAGATCCCAGGTGTGTGGCTATGTTAGAAGCTTGCCATTTGATCAGCACATTGTAGGTGACAAGCTTTTTCTGAATATGATTATTTTGAAAACAATACTTAAATTTACCTTTTGGAATTCTACTTTATGGTATAAAAATAAAGGCACTTTTAAAATTCCATTGATTGGTTTAAAGTTCTGAATAACAGCTTCATTTCCTAGTTTCAGTGTTGGGGATTCTAACATGTCACACTAGCTAATGTATTTCCTATGATGTTCAGATTTAGCAGCGGTATTTCATGGTACACCTGGAACAGAAGCAGAGGTTTCTCACAGAATGTATCGTATGACAATTATGATTAAGTCTTCATTAGCAAATAAATATTTCCTTGTGTCATCTTCTCAGTAGAGTCTTTTCTTGGTCACAGCTACATTCCATGGAATTATTCAAGCATTGTAGAGAAAGTATCACTAGATGTGGCAATGAATCTTAGTAAAACTGCATGGGATTGGGATGTTATTTAGAATTGTGTGACTCCAAAACTTATAAAAGGCTTGATATTACAAAATAATCTAGAAAAATTTCTTTTGTCACAGTTTACAATATAGGAATAATAATACTTGGGTTTATATTAATACTGATTTTACTGATTGCCAAGCCAATCTTCAGTTTTCTCATTATTCTGTCCAAATAGTAATTCTCAGAGTGTGCCACAAATATGGAATTATTTTAAATCTGTTTTAATGTCAGATAGGAACACTCACTTTCCTTCAAAAGGTCATACTGTAAAGATTTCAAAGGAATTCATTATAAAAATTATCACTTCCTATAAATGATTAGATTAGGAAAAAGGTAACATGTTTCTACTGCATTTAGTTCTTTGGATAGAAATGCAATGAATAAACCAATAATTTTATAATTTATAATTCATTCTTATGAAGTGTAACTTTACACTAGAATATAAATAATTTGGGCTATTTGTTTTGTGGTAAAGAAAAATAATACAGACCATTTTCCCAATAGGGCTTATCCAACCTGATTAAAGCGTACAAATGCTTTATTTGGGTTGGATAAAACCTCAATATTTGATTGAGTGATTTATATCCTCTTTTTCCTCAATATTCCTGGCTCCATTCCTTACTCCCTTAAAAAAAAACTCTATAAGATGTTTGGGCTGAGTGAGAGAAGAACTGGTCTACAGTTATGTAGTGAGCATCTGAATTTGACAAGCTCTAGTCTATTAACCCAATAGAGACATGAAGTCTGTATGGCGAAGACATAGACAATTGGTAGATAACGAGTGCAATGGTTTACAGGCAATTCATTCTTTTTATTATAGTCTCCATGCAAATTATTTTATGAACTCTATGGATAAATTTGGGGCATCTGGTTTTGTATCAGGTACAGAATGACACAAAAATTATGATATAGATAAATTATCTTTCTTTGAAATCATTTCTAGACTTGCCAAGTTCTGTTAATAGATCCTTCAGGTTGAAACTGTAGGCCAGTTCTTCTCAACCTTGGCAACTACTGTTAAAAGAGGCATGAAGTTCAACTAGCAGCAAGCTAGTTGGGGAATTCTGAGAGTTGATGTCCACATCTTTTCAAGTTGCCAAGATTGAGAAATCCTGGTAAAAGATAAACAATTGTTAAGGTCTGTATCCACACATTTTGTCTCTGGAAATATCTGATAATCTCCTAAAGGGACACAGACCCTTTTCATTCAAAACATCTGATCCAAAAGCTTCAATTCTTACTTAGCCCAGTTTGTAGAGTTCTGTTTAGACTGGTGATTTGGGGAATCATGTTCTACAATTGGAGCTGCTTTTTTCTAAAGATTTGGGCACCATATCATTAAGGGGAAAGGAAGTTCAGCCTTGAGCCTTTGTTATGCTGGACCTCATTTCGAAGGACAAGCCATCCTCAATAACAACAACAACAACAACAACAATAATAATAATAATAATAATAATAATAATAATAATAATAATAATAATAATAATAATAATAATTTAGAAGGAAGGTCATCTAGTCCAACTTGGAGGTCATCTAGTCCAACCCCCTGCTCAGGCAGGAAACCCTATACCATTTCAGACAAATGTCTGTTTAGTCTCTTCTTAAAAACTTCCAGTGTTGGAGCATTCACAGCTTCTGGAGGCAGGTTGTTCCACTGGTTAATTGTTCTAACTGTCAGGATGTTTCTCCTTAGTTCTAGGTTGCTTCTCTCCTTGACTAGTTTCCATCCATTGCTTCTTGTCCTGCCTTCAGGTGCTTTGGAGAATAGCCTGACTCCCTCTTCTTTGTGGCAGCCCCTAAGATATTGGAACACTGCTATCATGTCCCCTCTAGTCCTTCTCTTCATTAAACTAGACATACCCAATTCCAGCAACCTTTCGCTATATGTTTTAGCCTCCAGACCTCTAATCATCTTTGGAAAGGCTCACTTGGATAGGGAAAAATTAAGCAAATGAAGCGTAAATGCAAAGCGGGGGGGGGGGGGCAAGAGAGAAGCAGGGTCCAGAAAGGTACACCTTCGAGGCAAAGACCCAGACCTTCGGATATGCGGGGCGCTAATGGGAAGCGCCGGAGCCGAAATGTATCAGCGGCGCGAGAACCGTTTCCCGCCAGATCAGTTTGGTTCATTTTCAGCAGATCCGGGAGCGTCCCAGAGGCAGGGAGGGATTGGACGACTAACAAAAATAGAAATCTCGGGCCCGCCGGCGGTTTCGAAATTACTGCAAATCCCCCGAAAATGCCATATAACAAACAGCTCTTGACAAATCAGGTGGAAACGATGCTGCCGCGTCCGCAATTGCGCTGGAAGACTTCCATGACGGCATCAAGGTCGAGTTTTACCGCGACCCAGCTCAAAAGACTCGAAAGCAATATCCAGGCAAAACCAACTGTCTAGTACCTCTCTCTCTCTCTCTTTCATTCTCTCTCTCTCTCTTTCATTCTGTCTCTCCCTCTCTCATTTTCTCTCTCGTTCTCTTTCGTTCTCTCTCTCTCTCTCTCCCCCTCTCCCTCTCCTCTCGTTCCATTTATCCACAAAACACTCCTCGCAAGAACACGTGCCTGATCGAAAAACTCTGCTTGTCCCCTGAAAAGAAAAAAACAAAAAAACAAAACGCAAGCGCACGACACCCTAAGAGCCTTGATTGCCGTCCTTTCAAAATAACGTTTCCGCCTTCACTTTACGGGACACCTTCCCATTGAGCGAAAAGTTTATTTTGTCTCCCTTGGTGGCCTCGCCTGCATTGTCTCAGGTGTCTGGAAAAAAAATCGAGGGCGCTTCGCGAGACGCAAGGGCGGTAGAACCGAGCAGTATTAGTTCACGGTAGTTCAACAAAGTAACTGTTAGTAAAAGGAAGGGTCTTTAAAGACATCAGGGTTATTTTTCCTCCCTTCGCGCACCTCCAAAAGTCTTGTTTTGATTCTTTGTTGTTCCAGATATTTAGTCCCAATCCATGAGATTTCCAGTGCTTTGCATGAAAACACGCGCCCGCGTCATTTTCATCTACCACTGGCAGGGCCCGCGGGGGCCGTTATGAGAATTGCAAGAGGCAGTGGCTTAAACGGAAATTGAGTCTGATTTTGTGGGGAATTAGTTTTGCAGACTTTCTTTCAAAAAAAAAAAGAAAGGAAAAAAAAGAAAAAGAAAAGTTTTGTTCAACAGATGCTCTTCAGGTCGCCCGGCTCCACAGCGATCTTCTGGGGCTGGTAAGAGTTTTCTCCACTTTTTGACCCTATTTTTTATGATGTTTATAATCGTCTGAAATCATTGTTTGTGATGATGCTTTCTAGTATTTCTTTCTGGAAAAATAGTGATGGCTATAGTGACTGAGAAATCCAGAATTGCAGTACATAGTTTTCTGTCCCCTTCTTTTTTCAAAGGAATATAACAACTCTGATTGAATTTTCTATGCCTTATGTTTTCAGTTGGAAGTTCCAGTATACATGATTGAAATGAAATGCAGCCTTCTTCATTGCTGATCTTTCTGAGGAAAACCTTCCTTCCTTCCTTCCTTCCTTCCTTCCTTCCTTCCTTCCTTCCTTCCTTCCTTCCTTCCTTCCTTCCTTCCTTCCTTTCTCATATCTATTAATATGTTGCAGCTTTAAAGATGCCTCTACTGTACAGTTGTGGTATGTTGGTAAAGCTGTTATTTGGCTGCAAATGCCCAAGCAGTTAAACTTCCATCAAAAATGAGACTTACTTTTTGAACTGATGTAAGTAAAGGTGCACTGGCAATTTGAGACCCTCCCTGCTGCCATTTGGTAAAGTACAAAATTTTAACACAATTACTTTAATTTTCATTAAGATGCTTTGGAGAAATAACTGGGAATCTCAAAGGCAAATATCACTCTGGTCTTTCAGGTGAACTATAAACAGTGTTGCCTTTAATCTCTGATAGGTGGAATAATTAGCCCATGATTTGGGCTAAATTCTCTTCCCTTATTTTCCATGGTTAATGTGCCTTGAAACATCTTCCCAACCTGCTGCTGTCAATCACTCATTGTTGATGTGGGACAAGGAGCTTTGAAAAGGGGGGAAATTTAGCAAAGGCAACAAAGTTGACCACTCAGTTTGAGCCATAAAATGCTTTAAGCCACTAAGTGAAGGGGTTACTTAAAATAGTTAATGTTCTAGATCAAAGACAAATGAAGTATGGTACTTTAGGACTACAGATGGAAAGGATGCTATCATAGTTAAAAGGAATTAGGCATAAGAAAAAGATAAAAAGGGAATGAACTAACATTTTAATATTTGTGCATGTGTAATGGACAGTGAGGGATACTTAAAAGGAAAAGAAAATAATGAAAACAACAGTTTAAATGTGTTGCATGCATCTTGTTTGTTGTTTCATAGATGTAACAGTCACAAGGAGTGCTCTGGATTTTAAGTAGTCCCTAATTTATTTTAATTAGATAGGATTATTTAGTACTGTGAATGCATACAGTTGTACAACTGCAAAGGGTTATTCCCAAGATATTTTTGTTAAAGAAAATAATATATAAAATAATTTTCTTATATATGTAAAATGTGTAATAAAATAGATCATACTGTCTTTTATGCAGTTTGTACAATTATGTAGGTGAATTACTAGATTTATAAAGTATTGATGTATTCACATTTTAGAATATTGTCAAATGTCAATTACAGCAAAATATCACATGCCATATGTTTTAGAATATTTATTTATTTATTTATTTATTTATTTATTTATTTATTTATTTATTTATTTATTTATTTATTTATTTATTTATTTATTTATTTAATGAAATAATAGACAAAACAAGTGAGTTAGTCCAAGTATCTATTTATGAATCTGCAAACTATTTAACAAATAATTTTTCATACAATATTGTATTTTTCAAACATGGAATATTATACGTTGTAATGTATATATGTGTGTGTGTGTGTATGTATGTTATATTTTATACAGTGATCTTTATTGGTTTAAAATTACAAAGATAAAATACTAATACAAAATAATATGAACAAGAAAAAATAGAAAATAAATAACATCCCCTTTGTCAAGATGAGTATAAACTTTTTCAATAGCTTAACACATTCTCTAATGTTTCATCCCATAATTCTGATCATCCCGTGTATCAACTTTTATTTATTAGCAAATAATAAAATCTCATCTTTCAATGTTAACCAGAAAATGTCCATTAAAGGCTATGAAAAATACACACACACACATGGAAACATATATGTACACAGAGAGAGAGATGCACACACATGCATACATATTTTAAATAAATAAATAAATAAATTTTGTAATTCTTTCCTGACACAACATTTGGTCATCTTCAAAACTCTTCTTCCCATGTCCATTAAGAGCTTCTAGAAACTGGTATGATGTTCATGAAATTCACGTGAGTTTTCCAAACCAGAGAATAATCAAAATTTATTTCATCCACAAATACACCCCGTCAAAAAAGGTTGACTGAAATAATACTGTATTTACTTACTTACTTGCTTGCTTCCTTGATTTATACAGCTGCCCATTTCACATATGTGGATTTGAAAGCTTACAATAAAATAGATAAAATCAAATAAAATACATAATACAATGTACAAAATGATAACACATTAAATAATTATATCTGTCATCCTTCGTTATTTTAGCTTCTTAAATGTCAATATGTTTAGAATAAATGATATTTTATTCATTGTTCAAATGGAACGTCAATCAAAATTGCACTGTTTTTTATTGTACCTTTGTGTTAAATCTCTTCCATTCTATATTATTTTTAATCCATAAATTAAAATATTCAGACATGGACAAATTCCAGACAATCACACATTCCTGTCAAGATTTGTACACTAGATTTGCTAATAATCAGTGGACTTTTAAAAAGATTCACTTGATGGGTTCCTTTTTTAAAAAAAATAATCTTCACCTACGATTGAAAGGGATTCTACAAAAATAACAGATACAATCATAATTTATTTTCTTTGAATGTACTATTTATACAATTTGTTAATTGTATAAATTATACATTTAATTTTGTATAATGACTTTATTCAAAGTTCTTTGAAGCCAATGTTGTGGGTACTTCATCACTCAAGGTTTTTAAGAAGTGATTGGACAATCACTTGTCTGAAAGGATATAGGGACTCCTGCTTGAGCAGGGGGCTGGACTAGAAGACCTCCAAGGGCCCTTCCAGCTCTATTCTTGCATATTTATTAAAGGGTATGATTTATGAAGACTATTAGAGTACACATTATTAAAAAAATAAGCATTGTAAATAAAAAATATGCAATTTAATAAGAGGCATGTGCAAGCTTATTTTACTGTTTGCTTTATTAGGACCAACTTTTGATGGCTCTGTAATATCATACATAGAATTTTATTTGGGTAAGTATAGAGAAATGGATCTTCTAATGCTCACTAGCTCCATCTGCATTTCCAGCTCTAGCTGCTTATAATATTCAACAGTTATTCTGAAAAAGGGAATGACTATAATGCACCATAAACAGTAGAAATTAAAAGAGAAAAAGCCCATCCAGAATCAGCAAAAGCAATACCCTTATATATGTGTATTGTAAACTACCCAGAAGGAAAACATCTCTTAATACCAAGAAGAAATTTATAATATGAATTTGAATTCTTTTATTTTCTAAAATGTTTTCTTGCTGTGAATACACTTGTTTTATTGTTTATTTAGTACAATAAAGTCACCTTATGTGAAATATGTCCTGCATTTACATTTATAAAAATCATGGGTCATTTTTTTCTTCTGGCAATTAATAAATCAGCTATTTAATAGTAAACATGCTACATCTCTGTGTTTTCTTATACTGAAATAATCTTCATTGGACTCAACATAATTTTTTCTGAGTAGGCACATATAGGATTGCAGTTTCATTTTGTTAATCCATGTATCTCTGGAATTTATGTAACTGCATCTTATTAGAGTAAAAAATGAAAATTATAATTTGAAGAGCATGATTTTTTTAAAAAAATGTTATTTAACTCATTGAAGTTTTAATTCATTGATTGATGTTCAGGTAATATCATTTTAAGGTGAAAAAAGAGAGTTCATATTGTAAGCTTTGTTCCCAAATAAGCACAGTACTCCTGTATGATTATTTTTCTTATAATATTATAAACAATGTTTTCTAGAAGGTGTTCCATTCATCATGTTCAGCATTTTATCTACAGATAAATTAATAATTTCATATGTCTTTTCATACAGCTGCCCTGAAATATCTACAGATGTTTCAATGCACTCATAAAGTTTGAAGAGAATAAGTTTTTAATCCTAGCTAACTACCACAATCTAGGTAGCCCTAGATAAGCAAAGGCAGGGTATATCAGTAATTGATATCCATTACATTACTACATTATCACCAAACTATTCTGCTTACCAAATCTCAGTATAAGCATTTGACCATACTGTATAAAAAAAAACTTCAGCATTTGGAGACTGTTCTTTTGTAAGTGCCTGTTTTTTTGGCACTGGTTTTTTTTTTTTGAAAATTTAGAAGAAATGAAATATAATTATACTTTTTATTACTCTGAAATATTTCCAAATAACATCCATCCTATTAATGACTTGCATAGTACCCTTTGTTTCAACAATATTTGAATAATTATTTTGTGTAAGACTTAGTTTTTTCCTTCATACAATAGATATAACTCTCTTACAAATCAAATACTGAAAAATGAACAGAATTGGAATAATACCCCTCTCTCTTGTTCATTAGAAGGTCTGTGATGACTTGGTTATTTCATCATATTGGAAACATGATTATCTCTGTTCATTAATGGGTATTTTCCATTCTCTTTATGGAGTGATCGGCTTCAACTATAAGGGATGTTTTAGAAGGTGTGTAACACTGTTCAGAGTTGGTTCACTAAAGCAACATACGTATTCTTTAAATAAGTAAGATATTTTGTTTAAAAATTTACTATGCATGGTTATTTATATAGGAAAAATTATAATCATAATTCATATCTTCTGATCACAGTAGAATAGAATTTATCATTGGAAGATGAACATTACATGTATGATTTTTCATGAATAAAATATATGAATATTTGTGATTACTAACAGCACATTTTTCCTAATATGTAATCTATAATGTGATTGACCTATAGACTTCTTAATATTGATAATATTGGTTGTCAAATATTTTTTAATTTTGAATGAAAATATTTATCTATTTATTTATTAAAATGAATTGTACTTTATATCCTCACACAAATCTACCTTTACACAATATTCCATAATATTTAATAAATTTTGTTCTATCTGTTTAAATCAGGTCAGGAAACCTTTTACCTTTTTTTTAAAAAAAAGATAGTAATGGAGGTGTTTTTCTGTATATATTTGGGGGGGCATGTTTGCCAAGGACATTGGAAAATTTGTGGGGTAAGGTGTTAATCCTAAAAATATTATACATACCAATTTTATTGTTTTTATTATTGAAAATTACTTGGTAGATGTATCTCTGATTTTCAGTGGTTTGTAGATTAAATGCAGATATAACTTCTATTACTGTGGAAGTTATCCTAAAAAGGAATTCTAAAACTATGTATACATATTTTCAAAAATATTGGAATATGTTTTTTAACTTTTAAAATTATATATAACGTATCTAGTGATATCAAATTTCACATTATAATGGGATTCTTTTAAAATAGATTATTATGTAATGGAGTATAAATCTATTTTAATAAAATGTTTTTTTGTCCAGAATTTTTGTTGAATGTTTTTGTTTGGTTTTTTTTTTAATTTGGAGAGTACTATATTAGTGTACACATTTCCTACTATTTATAAACAAAGTGAGAATTAGAGTGTTTTCCATTAAAACAGAACAATTGAATTATACCATTTCACCTTTTGGCTGCAATGTTAGCATTTGGTGATTTAAGGAGCTAAAATGTTTGTATTTCACAAATGCCCCCTTTTGTTAAATACGTGCTATTTGCTACCAGTTTGTGTTAGGATTTGATACACACTGTTTTGCTTGATCAAGACTGGCTCAGTTGCATGTTAATTCCATTTTCAAATAGAGAAATTGAAAGCTCTTTTGCTTACTTTATTTTAGTTGCTCATATGGAAGCATTTCTCTATCTAAGATATGCTGTACAAAATTCACAGATGTTCAGTCATAACTGCAATTAAAATATCAGAACTAACACCCAAGAGCAGTGCCATTTGGCAGTACTTCCAAGCAGTTCATTTTATGTTTTGGCTTCAAGGTTTTTCTCTTCTGCTACATGTCTAGAAAATTACAATCAAGACAGATTCTCATTGTGCAGACAACAAGAGATGATGGTTGGATATCTAAGTCACCTATTCCATCTGCAGTAAGCCAAATAGAATTGGTATTCTGGACATTATTTGAAATAAAATTTTAATCAATTTAAAAGAAATATATTCCATTTAAACTGTACAGTATGAAAGATTATGGTTTTATTTCAAACACAATGTTTGTTAAACTAATCCTCTGTGTACAAAATTAAATATTGAGTTTATTCTGGTACAAAATGGCTAACTCCTATTTTTTCACCAAACTGGGAATTTGGTCTGTATCAGAACACAACTGTGTATGAAATCTGTGAAGAAATGAAATGAAACAGTCATTTCTGTCAGTCAGCACCAGAAACACAGAGCATGGATAAGCTAGTGGAGCAGGAACTCACTAAATAGTGTAAATAACTGTTTATCTCCACTATACACCAAAAACAAAACAAAATAAAACCCAGATTTCTCAAAATCCATGGATGAAATTTTTCTGGAGTAGAATTCTAGTGGGGCTGCTTTCCTATGAGTTCTTATAGGAGTTTCACAACATAAACAGTTTTGTCCCTTCCCTGGCTATAAAAAAGGTAAGAAAAAGTGGAAAAGTAAAATCACTTATGCTTTAAGACTTGATTAACACAAGTTCTTATATTATATAAACATGTATTCTGGTTTCTCTTTTCCTTTTCAAGGACCAAATACCTTAGGCCCCTTCATACAATATCTAGAATTGCCTTGACTTTCCTCAACACAATAACAGAAAACAGAAAAAAGGTGCCAGAGAAAGGCTGATAGAATCTCCTACCCTCATACGCTGCCCAAACTATCCAGACAGTTTCTGATTCAGAATGGTTCACAAGAAGAAAAATGATAACTTGCTTTGCAAAGAAGAAGCAGTGTTCCAGTGCCACAAAGAAGAGGGGTTCAACCTATTTTCCAAGCACCAGAAGTCAAGGCAAGAAACAATGGAAACTGAACAAAGAGAGAAGCATCTTGAACTAAGGATACATTTTGTGACAGCAACAACAATCAACTGGTGGAACAACTTGCTTCAGAAGTGTGGGTGCTCCAACACTGGAGATTTTTAAGAAGCAACTGGACAACCAGCAGGGTTTGGACTAGAAGACCTCCAAGGGAGGAGGAGGAGGAGGAGGAGGAGGAGGAGGAGGAGGAGGAGGAGGAGGAGGAGGAGGAGGAGGAGAAAAGCCCTGTTAACGAGAAAGAAAAGCAATGCTAAAGAAACAATCACCTGTAACAACAAGGAAAACAGAGTAGCAGACACAGGGCCCTTTTCAAATGCTGTTACCAAATTGCATTGCTTGGGGTCTTATTTACTTGCACTGAACAAAGCATGTGGGAAATATGTGAATGTTTTCAGAGTTTAGGCAGGAAAGCTTGTTTCCATTCATTGCTGGCTATAAGGAATTAGAGAATGAATGACTGGAAGCAGTCTAAAATGTGGTTGCTAGTTTCTTGGCTGCTTCTTGTAACCAAGTCATGCTAGTGGCTGACAGAACTCTAAAATGTCTTATAATAGAGAGATAAGACCTTTTCAGGAATTACCAAATACACTAATTCTACTTGTAAAGTTACATTAGCAGAATCTTGCAAGTCTAAAAATAGAATTTACCTATCTTCTACAGACCAAGAAACTTGGGAGGGTCTTTTCTGAGCCTCTTGCTCCACTCCCAATCCAACTGCACTCTGTGTCTCTTATCGGACTGTTCCTGAGACAGCATCCCTTCGCCCTGATTCCAAGGTCTTTCAAGGTCCCACATACCATTATGGTGTGGTGTGGGGTGTGTGTGTGTGTGTGTGTGTGTGTGTGTGTGTGTGTGTTGGTGATGGTGGTGGTAGTGGTGGTGGTGGTGGTGGTGGTGGCGGCGGCTTGTCCTGTCCAACAAATTGTTCCTATTTCAGAGCTATCCTTGAACACTGAACATGGTGATATATCTTTGATTAGTGCAGTAAAGCAAGTATCAAAATTCCATCAATGACTGGTCTCCAATATCATTTTACAGACACCTGAATTTGGAAAGATGTGGAAAATAATATACCAATTCCTTCCTAGTACTATTGTACTGGTTTCAAATAGAAAGCAAATGATCTTAAATATTTTCAAATGTCTGCTTTGGGGCCTGCTTAAACAAATCCCCAGATGGATTTTGAATGAAGACTCATTTTGGCAATGTTACTTGGAATTTTTTCTTTTGATTTTAATGGAAGTTGGAATTGATTCAAAATATTTTTACAAAAACAGTAAAATTGTTCCTTAACTAGAATATTCTTTTAATATTGCTTGACAAACAATGTAGTTCATGAAAATAATATTTAAAAAGATATGCCTAAAATTTTACAATCTAAATATAAATAAATGTATTTAACAAATTGACAACTTGAACACATTTGTATCCTGCATATTATTTATCTCAAGCACATTTACAAGAAAGTACTAAACAGAATGACTCTTTAGAACCTGTTAGAAGGGATATGTTATAATTACTGTTAATTTTTGTTAAAATGTCTTTCCAAATAGACATTTGGAAAGGCAGATCAAATAATTCATTTCAACAAATAGTATTAAAAAGAGGCATTTCAGTTATGTCTATTTCAGCCATAACATTTGGGTCAGTATTCATTCCTACACTGCCAAGGTCACATAGTTCTGTATAAATATATTGATGGATTATGTGTCTTCAGATCTGGGTTAATTCTTAATGACCACATTGATAGATTTCCTCCATGACAATCTATACCTAACCATCTTTCAGGTTTTATAATTGCACATATATTGCCATTCTCAGTCCAACAATGCTGGTTTCCTTCTTCTGCTCTTTCATGCTAGCTTTCCCAGCATTAGACCTTTTCTAAATTACTGATGTTGGCATAAAGTCTCCAAAGCAGAATAGTTTTATCCTGGCCATTTGTTGTTCTTGTGAGAACTCTAAATTGATTTGTTTAATGATTTATTGGGGGGTGGGTTTTTGTTGTTTCTATTTTCAGGACTCTTCCCCTATACCAAAGTTCAAAAGCATCAATATCCTTCCTAGCCTTATTCTGATATTTGTAGATTCACAGCATTTGAATAATTTTTCCAAGATTTCATGGTTGCTGGTATCAGTGCTAGTCTACGATGTATTTTTTTGATTGCTTGTTCCTTTACCATTCAATAAATCTATCCAAATACAAATTTCATACACCAACACACACATCCTTATATACTTCAAGCATTGTGCAGTCTTTCTAAATATATAATCAGACATTTTAATCATATATCATCTGTAGCTGTTTAAAATATACCTTGACTTGAGGATGAGAATATTTGGGTCTAAAAATAGGAGATACATTTCTCTGCTGATATGTCAGAAATGGCATTGATCCAGAGAAGTGGGCAAAATGTTTTGTAGTTAGCTAAACATTTCCAACTAGATTTCATTAAATACAGTAAACATAGTTTTTTTTTGTTTTATAGTATGCTAAAAACTGTTTTTTTTCTACTGATATTTGCAATACTTCATTCCAAAGAGACCAAAAGAAAAGCATATTGCATATGATGTAGGAATATGCTTTCAAGCATTTATTGTATATAACTAGGAAACGGCTCCTAGCAACTAATCTTGAGCATCCATAAATTGCAATGTAGCATTACTTCCGTGGCTATATGCATGTACCACAATACACAAGGGTGTTAGCTCAATCTCTCTCATCCGGAATGGGGGGGGGGATTGGAATTGAAAATGCTTCCAACCTCTTTTTTGTACCACATGTCTTGGAAACTTATCCTTCTTAGAAGAAACTGAGCCTTCTCAGATCCACTTTGCCTATCGGGGAAATTTTTGTTTCCGTCACTCAATCCAGGATAATGTTTGTATTTCAGTAACAGAATAGAATCATAAAAAAATAAAAATGATAGTCATAATACTAATATACGAGGCAAACTTTATGGAGACTATTGCTCTCAGATCATGGGTGGGAGGGGAAGGAAGGAAAGGCTAAAGCTCTCAAAGCATCCTGATGCCCTACATGGTTACCTAACTTGTTAATGTTCCACATTCAACTACTTGGTAAATAGATTCAGTATAATTGTGCTGAAGGCTTGCTTGAATTACACTGAAATATTTTAAAGTTTCTCAAGCTTTCCAAAAGTTCTTAAAAAATTCCATACAATAAAAAAGTGCCCCAACTTCTGCCATGAATTGGTAAAAAATAGAAATATGGTTTAAAACATTTTGTTTTAATACTTTATATAGTTTGGGATGGCATAATTGTTTGCATACAGCATTATGCAACCTTGTAGCTTCTTCTGCTTAGCTCAGTCCAATAGATTCTTTCTTTAAAAATGAACACAATCAAATCTGATCATATCAAACATGAGCTAAACAACTCTAAATTGCCACCAAGCATGGTTGCAAAGAGGTGTACTTTTCTGTACCTCTCTACTGCCATCTGATGATAACCCAAGTCTTTGCTGCCTGATTATGCTAGTTAAAAACAAAATGAAGATTTTCTTTGTCAGTACTATAAAATGCTGCTCTTTAATGGAGTTGTCTTCTAGAAATGATATATTGTAGTGCAATAGCAGTGGATATTAAGGTAAAGGTAAAGGTTCCCCCCGCACATGCGTGCTAGTCGTTTCCGACTCTAGGGGCCGGTGCTCATCTCCGTTTCAAAGCCGAAGAGCCAGCGCTTGTCCAAGGACGTCTCCGTGATCATGTGGCTGGCATGACTAGATGCCAAAGGTGCACGGAACGCTGTTACCTTCCCACCGTAGTTGTCCCTATTTTTCTACTTGCATTTTTATGTGCTTTCGAACTACTAGGTTGGCAGAAGCCAGGACGAGTAACAGGCGCTCACTCTGTTACGCGGCACTCGGGATTCAACCCGTCAAACTGCCGACCTTCTGATCGACAAGCTCAGCGTCCTAACCCACTGATCCACACCACGTCCCTAGCAGTGGATATTAGCCTTAGCATAATTCATCATTACTTTAAATTCTGTAACACAGTACTTCACAAAGAGAAACAGAGGACAAAAGAAAAGCTTTTCTGTGATGATCTTAATCTCAGTTGTAGAACTCACTAAGCATTCCGTATGTATTTCTCAGGCTGTATATAATTTTCATAATATTGACTTAAATGACATTCTTGAAATGATATAGTTTTTCAGGCAGATTTGTTCTTCAAGAGAGAGGCTGTTTCCATTAGCACCCAATACTGCGATTTCTTAATATGGACTAGATTGAATCCCTTCTTTCTCCCAGAAGCTCAAGACAAAATACATAGTTTTCTTTCCTCCAGCAACACTGTAAGTTATCTTGGGCTACGAGAAAAAATAACAGACAAACACTCAGCTTTCAGTATGATTACTTCAATGCCTCCATTCCAAAGGCAAGAAGCAAAGTGATATCTGCTAACAAAATTTTCTAGACAAATTATGAGGAAGTAGAAACTTTGCATCCATTCATATTATGCAGTCATACATGGTGGTGCCATACCTACTGAGGGCCTTGAAGGAGTAACAGATTACTGATCTATCTTGGGTGCACTGATTTGGCTTGGATGTAAGTAGCTTCAGTCTGCAAGAGGAATTTCATTTGGGTCATATATCTTAGCTTTTTTGTTTTCTCTACAATAATTTTAAAGTCTCAGTATGGATAGTAGGCAGGACAGTGAATTTTACAAATAGGTCATTTCCCAGCTTCTTGCCTCCTACTCTCTTATTCCTTCTCCCTAAGGAAAAAGAAATAAAATCTTTTCATACACCATCAGGAAGGGAAGCTAAAAGGTCAAGAATCAGGGAAAACAGTTGTTTTTTTCCACCAAGTGAGTGAGAATAAAGGAGATGAGAAAAAAGATCTGATTTAAATCCCCCATTGTGCTGCTTCCCAGTTTGGTCTCATGTTATTTTATTCCATAGCTGTGGAGAGAAGGACATAATTTTCTATTAATGATTATCATCAATACTGTATGCACATGAATGGAGGAATGGAGAACAAAATCTCTCTACAAGTGTTAGGCATAAATAGGAGCTCCCTTTGCAGCCAAGCAGGTTTTTGACGCTAAAGTTTGGCTGAAGGGAACAAGTATGTAAAGGCATAAAATCCTCACCTCTTCCAATTTTTAGTCTCCAGGTTGAAGGGAATTGAGCAGCAAGATCATGTTTGTCATACAGTATGATACCTTATTCTTACTTAAAAGCTTTCAGTACGTGTTGTGATTAAGTAGTCCATCAACAAGATTGTTTATTGATCACTAAGTTCAAAGGACTTGTCTCTTTCCTTCCCCACATGTCACTTTCAATTAAATATATCATTTTAATTTTAATTTTATTTTTGGTGTGAATTGCAGCATTGCCATTAACTGCATATGCTGTACATTGAGAAAGCGGATGATAAAAGATGTCATTGATGGTGAAAAATGGAATTGAGGAAGCTCAGACCTGAGTAATCCACCTGGACAAATAAAATTTCATTCTGAATTAATTTACAACCTTTAGTCTTAGACTGAATCAGCAGAAATCCTTAGTGTTATCATGTGATTTTAAGTCATACAGATATTTTTCAGCTTACGATCATTTGTAAGTTAAAAAAAAGAGACTTATGACTATTTTTCACAATTACAAGCATTGCAGCATCCCCATTTTCATGTGATCAAAATTTGGATGCTTGGCAACTTGCAGATATTTATTACAGTTGCAGTGTCCCGGGTTTATGTGATCACCTTTTGCAGTCTTCTGTCTAAAAAAGTCAATGGGGAAGTAATATTCATTGTGGCAAAACTCACCTAACAACTATCTTGCTTGGCAACCGAAACTTTGGGCTCAAATGTGGTTGTAAGTCAAGGACTATCTATATAGGAACAGGAAATAAATAAGCTTCCCTCGAGTTGTAATTTCAAAGCCTAAGAAAGCTTTCTGAGAAGCTCCTTCTTGGTTCAGACATATATGTTTAAGTTAAGCTTTGTTAGAAAATAGTATTTTAATGTCCTGAAAGACAGTTTGGTGCAGTGGTTGAAGGCAATAGATCAGAAGCCAGGAGATCATGAGCTGAATGACTCTCCCTGAGCCCTAGTAAGCAGTGGCAAATCACTACAAAATCTTTTGCCAAGAAAACTGCAGGGATTAATCTAGAGAGTTACCAGAAGTTAAAACTGGCTGGAAGATGTACACACTCACACGTGCACACACAATGTTTAATGCAATACTGGCTGGTATCAAATCAAAATTGAGAGTTTAAAAACAAAATAAATGATGAAAGGAAAATATGGTTTCAATTTACAAAAACTTGGATAAAATTCTTTATTACCCTTCTAGTTGGCTTTAGATAAACCACTATCTCATTGCTTAATTTCTCTTACTGGATTACTGCGAAGTCTAACTGCCTATTTTGAGGGAAGGAATATGGGATGTCAATATAGCAAATAATATAAGTAAATACACCCACACACACACAAACACATATTTGTATTACGCAATTATTTTCAACAACTTTTTTATTATGCCTCTTAGAAAACAGCTAAAAATGTGGAGTGTTTCCAAGTTTCTAAGCCTTTTAATAAGGATCTATTATTATTTCTGATTTTAATTATCTTGACTTTTAACTTTCTTTATTCCTTGTTTTTCCACCCTAAAATCATTTTCAGTAGAAAGAAAATGTATTTTCTAGAAAAGAGTATTAGAGCCATAATATAATTTATCAAAATAATATTTGCAGGACTGCCCAGTCCCTTTCTTGATTTATATAATAAGAGTGAGACTTACAGACTTAGGCATTTTGTTTTTATTCTGATATCTCGGAATAAAAATAAACAGCTCACTTTCCCCTGGCTACTAAAATCTTAATGACTTTGTATTTTAGGTATTAGGGACGCGGTGGCTCAGTGGGTTAGGACGCTGAGCTTGTCGATCAGAAGGTCGGCAGTTTGGCGGGTCGAATCCCGAGTGCCGCGTAACAGAGTGAGCGCCTGTTACTCGTCCCAGCTTCTGTCAACCTAGCAGTTCGAAAGCACGTAAAAATGCAAGTAGAAAAATAGGGACCACTCTGGTGGGAAGGTAACAGCGTTCCGTGCGCCTTTGGCGTCCAGTCATGCCGGCCACATGACCACGGAGACGTCCTCAGACAAGCGCTGGCTCTTTGGCTTTGAAACGGAGATGAGCACCGGCCCCTAGAGTCGGAAACGACTAGCACGCATGTGCGGGGGAACCTTTACCTTTACCTAATTTTAGGTATGGCTTCTTTGTTATCCATTCATATTTATTTGCACTTATTTTATTTTATTAGTGATTTGTAAATACTGTTGACCTTTTTTGTATCCTAGAACAATACAGCTTCATACTTTTTGTGATACATTATATATTTTCTCTTTTTATCTTCTTAAGGTAATTTAATAGCCCCCACCACAGTTTCCTTGACATTTTCTATGTGTAGATTGTCCACCCTCTACAAATGTTGCAGTCTTGTTTTAATTGATAGTAACAACCTGATTCTACCAAACTCGGACGGTGAACTTCACATTTCAAGGTTTTTATGTTTGCCTAACATATGAAGTGAGAAACTGCCAATTAATTTTTCATAGACTTGAAATATAAGTCAAATCAGAGATTTCCTCTTCCAACCCTTTCCTATTTATTTATTCCACAAATGTCTTTCCTCTTACTGCATGTTACACTTTAAAAATCCTGACAGCCTCACAACTCTGTTTCCTCTTATCAACTCCACTTACCACACATTGGCTCAGCTACAGTATTATTCTATCACTGTGCTAATGAGAAAGGAAAGAATGAAGGCTGCTGTCTTTATTTTCTCCAGTGCCAGACACTAGAAAATGTAGTTACAGATTTGGTAACTGCTCTTGTGGTATGTTTTCCCCAATGCTACATGTGGTTTTATAAATTGGCACCCTGCTATTTGGCTTACAAAGGACACTGAGACTATATAGAGTATATCTGTTATTTCCTGTGGTTTGGAGTCATCATTGGCCAATATGACAGGATGAAGAAACAGTAGAATGGACAAAAAAACCCAGATAACCAAAATTTGGATTGCCTCAAAAATAAGGCAAATAATGTCCATGTTAGACAAACTTTGCTTTTCCAAAGCAATTTAGGAACAATTTCATATTCTTTATCTGTTTTGGTTTAAGAATTACTAAAAAATCTTTTCTAGATTAATGCGTAGAGAAAAACTGAGTAGTGATTTAAATAATCAGATATATATAATTTTTGCATAGACCTAAATGAAGCATACTAAAAGCAGAAATTGCAATCTGTAGATATCTTAAATAAGACAAGGTCCTTGAGATGGTAAATTTCATAAGATATGTTCAAGAGGCAAGCATGTTCACAGTGTCTTGACTTACACCAAGAGCTCATATTTTGCTTTTTATTTTTTGCTTCCTTTTACTGTAATCAATGTACCCACTTTCTCTATGAATCCAAACACCAAAATGAATACCAATGAAAACAGCATAATGAAACTTTGGTAAAGGGCGCTTATTTAGTAATGTACAACTAAAAGGTCCTTCACATCTCTGGACTGGGACTGCACCTGCCCAAGGAAGGTATACTTCACAATTTGGGAAAACCTGACTACCATAGACACACTGAAAGGTAAGGTATCATAGCTTAACTCAGCAGTTTTCTTTGCAGCAATACAAAAATAGTTTATGGTGCCATCTTTGAGGATTTTTTAAAAAAATCTATTTTGAGTAATTTCCTATTCATATATTAACTAGACTACATTCTGAGACTAAACAAAGTCAGTTAGGTGTTCCCACCTGATGAGGTAATGTCATACTCTACTCCTGCAATTTCTTGAGAAACATTCATAATATAGTATAAATTTGTCTACCATATCTACTGACTGTTGGTTTAAAATTTTGATTTTTGGGAAAAATAACAGTTTGTGTAATTTATTACGGTCTATTACCCAATCAGTACATTGAGATTTCAGATAGTCTAGCTGTATTTCAGTTATAAATGACTGAACATGGTTTTGTATGAATATAGTTTTATATGTTCTGGCATAATTTCATCAGAATTATAACTATTTGGGAAAAATATCATTAAAGACATTTTACATGCATAGATCTAAAATTGTCTCAGTCCTTTTTTGGGTAATTCACTGTACCTTTAACCCAAAATAAAAAGCTTCAAGCATTGTTCTTCTTTAAAAAAAAACTAGGAAACAATACATACATTAATAATTGGAAAAATAGATCAGGGCAGCCTTTTCTGATTAAGTAATACCCAGAAGATAGTTCTGTGCATTCCATTCACCAGAAGTTACTCACATAATAAGATGAAGGCCTGGAAAAATCAAAAGTCTTTTGTAACACACCAAGGGAGTTATAAGAACTTTGTGAGGCAATATGCTAGGATAGATGTTATTCTATTCATTTATATGAATCTACATACAGATGGTAACATGAACATTAATTTTGATATATGTAATCTTACAGAGTTTTATACCTAATGTAACATGGCCTATGGAGAATAGGCTAGTTCACAGATAGCAACTAGATAAACAAAATTTGAATATAAATGTCATAATTCTTCATATAAAATCTTGACCTCAAGTCCTTGTCCAACAATTTAATCATTCCATTCCATGGCTTTTAGTGATTCCATTCACATTTAAATGATGAAATCTGGTAAAATATCTCCATAAAACAATTTAACATAGTTCTAATTCAAGGAATATGCATACTTGGAATAGTTATAGACAACACTATGCTGGCTAAATTAAGACACAATTTTAATTTGTCTTTTGTTAAAAAGATAATTTGTCAGATTGATAATCCATTACATTTTAATAGCAAACCACTATTTGAACACTTAAGAATCATGAAAACAGTAACAATATTCAAATCCCCTAAATATTATTACATTCTGTAATTATTATATAACTTGACTAATGAAATTAATGCATACTTTTATTAAATGTATCTATAATGAGGGTAATACTTTACTACAATATACTTTATTACATCAAACTATATGCAGTTTGACTATTGAGGGTATGTATGTATGTATATATGTATGTATGTATGTATGTATGTATATGTATTCCATACAAATTCTACACTGCATTTTTTTCATTGTTAGCATAGAAAAATACAGGATAGCTCAATTTTTAAATTCCGTAATATTTTTGTCATCTACTGATTTATAGTTCACAGAATATGGCAACAAGCAACTTTAATAGTTACATGGATACTCATTACTGGAATATTCAAATCTCCAAAGGGCTTCAGCTGGTTCGAACCGGTTCAGCAGAACCGATACCTAATTTTTTATTGAGTTCAGTGAACTGGTTATGATAAATCTGTGTTTTCTGGAACACATCTGATTTTCATTCAACTTCCTTCCAGGTGGGGAAAAAACCCTCCCCAAATGTCCAAGAGAGGAGTGACGGAAACCAAACGGAGACACGGCACCTTCGATCATGTCAGCTGCCTACCCACCTCTTCCCTTTCATTCCCCTACAAGCCAGACTGTCATGCTATGGACTTTACCTTCTGCCATTTTGAAGCTGGGGAGCTCTATGTCCGCTGCTGGATGGGCTTTTATCAGTCCCCACCACCTCCTTCTCCTCTCCCAACTCTTCTGTGTCTTGTGCCATGACCTAGGGGCACAAGCCTCCCCTGCCACCTCCATCTGCCAGCCCTGGTATCCCTCCACCAGCCCTCTGTGGCCACCACCACACTTTCTTGTGTGTACTTTTTTGCCACTCTGCATCAGCCTGTGTCTCCCTTCTCCCTTCTGGAAATGGCAGCCCCATTTTCTGCCACTCTCCTCCCAGCAGAAGAGAGGGAAGGAAGGACTCTTCATGTGGATGGATGCTACAGTAAGCTCCATAAAAATTACGCTAGCTGGAGCTGGGTGAGGAAGGCCAGGCTCCCCTTCCTTGATGGTTCTGCAAAGCCCTTGAGGGGCAGATTAGGTCACGAATCCACTCCTTAAGGCCTTTGCAGAACCATCAGGGGAGGGGACCCTGGACTTCCTCGTCCAGCTCCAGCTAGTGTAGCTTTCCCGGAGCTTACTGTAGCATCCTTCCACATGAAGAGTCCTTCCTTTCCGCCCTTCTGCTGGGAGAAAAGTGGCAGAAATGGACTGCCATTTCCAAAACAGAGAAGGAATGCAGGATGGCAAGAAAGTATGGACCAGGATCACTACATGGAGGAAGGAAGGAAGGAAGGAAGGAAGGAAGGAAGGAAGGAAGGAAGGAAGGAAGGAAGGAAAGAAAGAAAGAAAGAAGGAAAAAAGGAAAGAAAGAAAGAGAGAGAGAGAGAAAGAAAGAAAGAAAGAAAGAAAGAAAGAAAGAAAGAAAGAAAGAAAGAAAGAAAGAAAGAAAGAAAGAAAGAAAGAAGACTTAAGAACACCTGATGAGGCAAAGGAAGTTACCATTAGCTGCCTTTCTCCCTTTCCCAGGCTGCTGCTTCGCTGCAAGCAGGTGACACCCTGGCAACCGAGGCTCCTCAGGGCCACTTAAGAAGTTTTGTTCCTGGGTGGTGGGTGAAACTGACCACCCTGCAGCAGTTTTCCATCTGTGCTTCTTACTCCACCCCACCCCACCCTTTACTTTTAGCATTCAGGGAAGCCCATGCCTTTACATGTGCTTAGGTTGCTTTTCAGGCAGAGAACCTATTGTTAAATTATTTCAATCCCACCATTGCTGATAGACCAGAAAGGACTGACTGTTTGAAAGGGCTGTATATAAGTCTTTGTTGAAACTGCATAAAAAATCTTGCTGCCTTTCACTAATGATATCATGTTAAGAGATCGCTCTTTTTTCAGATAATTTGCATTTTCAAATCATTAGTTTCTTTACACAAACATATAAACAGGTAATATACTGGAAACTTTCTGTTTCATCATCCATTGTAGGAAATAACTCACTAAAGAACAGTTAGGTTATGATCTACTAAAAGACCATTCATTTAAGATAGATGACTATCACTTCACCAAAATGTTAAACAGTAAACATATTTCTGCTCATGCATCGCTGAACGGTTACCAATTTCAGCTACATTGTTAGCAGGTTGTACAATAGAATCTATTTAACCTTAGATGAAGAAGAATGTCTGTAAGACCTGGCTTCACACTGTAATGCCAATATGCACGTGTTTAGGAATGAGCATTATAAGTGTGCATTCTTCAAAACTGATTTTTCTCATGCACTTTGCTTGTGGCAAGCTGGCAATGAGCACTGGAAAATATGATCACATCACTGCAGCTGACTGCAGCAGTGTTGCGGTATGGCAGGGTAGTTCAGTGGCACTGCAGCAGCCACAACTTTGCCAATATAACTGGTCTAAAGATCCTTGAAAATTCAATCCCATGAAAATAATGGATCCCAGATTTTGGACACATTCCTTAAGTTTGTCTGTTTGAGATGCCTTGCTTCAAAAATTGTTTCCACATGATGCACTGCTTCACTAAATTGAAGGTTACAAAGAGGCAAACAGACAGAAGAATTATAATAGAATATATATATATATTTATATATTTGTATTATTTGTGTGTTTATTTGTAAACTCTTGCATATTTATTATGGTATTAACATGAATGGAAACAACTCTCCTGATGAAAATTGTAAAAAAAAATCATGTATCTGCTAAAGAGGTTGGAATAATCCTGCTTATCTTTAAAGAGTCAGAAGTCTTTTAGTTCCTACAGTGTGGTAAAACTACTACAGCATCAGAGATTTGATGCATTTTTTTGGTATCACTGAATAGAATTGATTATTTTCTTAGAACTTAAAAATTGTTCTAATTGGGCTTTAAAAATATATACTAGAGAGGTCAAAATATACCAATCCATTATTAGAACAAGAAAACCTTGATTCCTAGTTATTATAGGATGAACTTGGATAAGAGATGGAATCTGTGCCCCACTGTTTCTTTCCTTCCCAGAAAGATCTGCATAGCCATGCCAAAAACATAATACATTCATAAATACATACATATGATACAAAAAACTTCCACACTGATTCACTGATATCTTTGCACATTTATTCAAGATTTTTCCCCATCTTCTATTCATATATTTCTTTTTCACTACCAACAAAATCACTATCAAATCTCATACACTTAATTTTTGTAGTTCTTTGATCCAATTTAAAATTGCAAGTTCAATTCCCAGGCAGCATGGAAAGTGTAGAATGGTATTCCATAGCATTAATTCTGCATATGCAGCACAAGGGGCAAGGAGAATAGTATTAGAGAACCAAAGGAACACTGATCCACCTGCTAAATACTCATTTTTCAAAATATTTTTAGAATATAAGCATTTTTATAATCTAACCTGTATTAAATATCACTTCCTTCTTAGCCTTCATGTTGTTCGAGTTGCTATCTATGCTGTCAATGTAGCCTACCAAAACAAATTCATCCACATTAGTCTTTTGGTAAGAAACCTATTCATATTCTGGCAACCAAATCTAAGCTGTAAAAATTTAAACAGTCACAAGATGGCAGCAAGGGGACTTCTATACATGTCCTTGGGATTTAAAGTGTCTGCATTCCTAATTCTTGAAAGGCCTTCAACTTCTTTTACTAGCTGTGGTATGGGACTTCAGCCCCATGGCCTATGTACATCTCATGATTTATTTTCATCTTCTGAACACGTAATCCTGCAGAAAATACATGATTACAACTTAAGATCTGCTATTTACTTACTTCCTTTTCATTCTTTTCAAAGCACATGAGTCTCTGCCTACAATACTGTATGGTCTCTTAGCAAGACCAAGGAGCATAAATAAATGCTGTTTCCTGGTCTGTTTCTCTGCTCTCACAAAAAGGTTGGAAAAGCTTTAAATCTTGCTGCTGCTTCTCCTTCTCCTCCTCCTCCTCCTCCTCCTCCTCCTCCTCCTCCTCCTCCTCCTCCTCCTCCTCCTCCTCCTCCTCCTCCTCCTTCTTCTTCTTCTTCTTCTTCTTCTTCTTCTTCTTCTTTTTCTTCTTCTTCTTCTTCTTCTTCTTCTTCTTCTTCTTCTTCTTCTTCTTCTTCTTCTTCTTCTTCTTCTTCTTCTTCTTCTTCTTCTTCTTCTTCGCAGTCTTGATCTGTATGCCATTACTATCACTACTGCTATAATGATTGGTCCCACTATCAGCCAGATGTTTAGACTGGATTTGACATTTTTGTTCACGTATCTAATCCTTCCTGAGGATTTGGGATAGGCAGATGTTGTTTAATAATGTTGCAGGTATTGTCTCAAGATGTAAACTGTTCAAAAACTGTTTCAGATAACCTCTTCTTATTAGACTTGATTAAATCAATGAAGGAGAATATTTGTAACTCAGGATTGAAATGAGGGGTCCTTGTGCTCTCTGAGCTTTCTTGCAGACATTTCATTACCCTAATAGGGAGTGGGATTGTTCTCTCTAGTGGCTTGCTCTATCAATGTTGTTGGGAATCGTCTGGTTAGTGGTAGTTCTTTGGTTAGACTATTAGCTTGTTTTCAGTCCCTTGATTGCGATGTTGTTTGCTTCTTGATTGTTGGTCTATGAGTATGAAATTGTGACTATCTTGGACCAAGCCCAAGTCCAAAATTACTAGAGAATTCCTGGAAGCCTGGTATTCTGACAAATTGGCCATCAATAGGCACATAAACAACATCTATATACTATTCAAAAGAGTTATTTCTTTTTGTTCAAAGGTTGATCACAGCCTAATCAAGTAGTTTGACTTCAATTATTTGGGTCCTAGCTAAAGACTTAAGAATTATGGAGTTACAACAAAATGTATGGTGTTGAAAAAATAGCACTGTTCACTTCAATATGTATGAGTTTAAGATTGCTAAATATTTGGTCAATCTTTTTGGTATTGCATGAACATTTCTAATTAACAATTCAAATAGAATAGAATTGTTCATTGGCCAAGTGTGATTGGACACACAAGGAATTTGTCCCTGGTGCATAAGCTCTCAGTATACATACAAACAAAAAGTGATGTCATAGATCATAAATCATAAGATATAATCATAAATCATAAGATATAACAATTGATAAATCGTATACCAATAGGGGATGGTAGCAGAAAAGATGAGAGGTGAGAAAGATGAGAAGATAAGAGGGATGAGAAGATGGCAAGGATAATAGCAATACCATATTCCACAATGGTAAAGATGTTTAACAGAGCAATGACATGGGGGAAGAAACTGTCTTTGTGTCTAGTTGTTTTGGCATGCAATGCCCTATAGTGACATCTTGACGGGAAAAGCTGAAGTGAAGTGTGGATAGATATTTTCTCAGCCTTCTTTCTGGTTTGTGTAGTATACACAATTCTTTTATCTGCAGACTGTATCTGTTGAAGTATGTACCTGTCCTATTTGGTTGCTGTGCCAAACCAGTTATAGAACTAAAAATGACAGACTTAGTAATTCCTCTGTGTATTAGCAGATCCTTGAACAATCTGAGCTTTCTGAATTGATGCATGAAGGACATTATTTTGTTAGTCATATCATCATCATCATCATCCAGACTTCTACCCCATTTTTCCTAGATACACATGATGATGTGCATAATATCCCTTCACCATTTTTTTCAACAATATCATAAGATAGGTTGGGCCAAGAAAGATTGACCAGCCCAAAATTGCTTGATGAGTTTCAATAGATGACAGTGAATGTGAACATCTTCAGGTGTAACCCAACACTAAGGAGGTTTTTACTGGAGTAAAGATATTTCATCACTATTGGTAAGTGAGCTATAGATCCCACATCCCTTTAAAAAAATCTGATTGGGTTAATAACTGGCCATTGATATAACCTTAAAAGTAAGAAATGAGGAAAATTCATGTTATATCCCCCAATGATCTTATTTCATAATGTTGCCACTGCTGTTCCATCCATTCGTTCCCTTTCTGTAGTTTGCTTTTTACAAGACAGATTTATCTGAAATTTACAGTCCAGTCATAATTCCAGTGCAATCATGTTGAGGAATGATTTATTTGATTAACTATAGCTTTTATTCCAAAAGGCTGGATGCCAGATCATTACAGTGTTTCTGGTGTTCTGCTGTTAAAATATATGATCTAGTATTACGATGCTGTACAGAGACTCAAACAACCACAGAAAAGAACTATGGCAAAATCTAATAACTAATTTATAGTGTCCTTTTTTCATCTCTACCCTAATATTCAACAAAAAGTAATAATTCATCTGCCATGGTAACTGCATGGTTATGAGGCCTTTATCCTCCCTCCTATCACAAAATGCATACATTTATACTTTTGCAGTGATTTTTTAAAAATCAAAAATTGCTTATTGTCACATTATATTTCCTGGACTTCTGGTTTTTGTTTTTGTTTTTTTTGCCCAAGATGGCGGCGGTCGTGAGCTGAGCTCCGTAAGCTCTGCAATGGGCCGCATTGATTTGGGCAGTTTAAGGAGCTCCATGGGGGCTTGACATTTCCACTAAGGTTTGGAGTGGGGAACAGCTGCCGGGTGCCGTTTTTCTGCGGTGCGGAGGCTGTCTTTTTCCCCCTGAAGTTGCCACGCTGTTTGGCTTCTGGAGCCCTTGTCGCCGCGGATCAGCTGTGGACGCCGCAGATCAGCTGTGGATGCCGTTTTCAGCGGTGCTGAGGTTTCTTCCTCCCTCTGGAATGGTGGTGGGTTGAGAGGCTGGCGTTCATGGACTTTTTGCCATTTTAAAACAATTGATGGACGCCGTTTTTTAGGACGCTGTGGCCTCCCCCCCCCCCCAGAGTGGTAATTGATAGCTGGAAGATTATGGCGGCTATAGGTCATTTTTGGCCGCCTTGGAATCAGCTGATGGGCGCCGTTTCTGTGGTGTGAAGATTGGGGATTGTCATAAAAGAGCCTGAGATTGATCTTGCACCTCAGAATAGCGATTAGACGTTGCTTCACCTTCCTTCCTTTTGGAATGGTGACAATGGCTGGGATATCATGGCGGCTTGAGGATTGATCGTGGCTGCAATTGCATCTTGGAACTGTCTATGGGCATCACTCTATGATGCGGTTCCCTCCCCCCCGAAGCATGTCCCTGGAACATCTCCGCCAATTGCTATCTTGCCACCCATTGGGTCGGCTTGGCTGGATATGGACATGGTGGATATATTCTTGCTTCCATGACTCTCCTCTGAATAGCCTGGAATGGACCCGGGAATCGACCGTGGTGAGAGGGTGGTTGAACTGACCATCTACCCACCCCACTGATGTGAGAGATCAGTTGGGGTGGGTCTATCCCGGAGGTCTGTGATCAATCTACCCCAGATCTGACACCCCAACTGCTGTGAGAGGACAGTTGTGGTTCCTTTGTCTGGTTGCCGGCTCGGGTGAGAGTGGGGCTGGATTGGTGGATCTAAGACACTCTCCGGACTTAATATTCTTAACATCATTGTAACATGAATTGACCATCTGCCTGTTTATAACTGCCCTAGCAGACATTGTTAGTATATGGTTTTGTTGTATTATTCTAGCGCGGACTTGTATGCCCTCAGGAGGGTTCCTCCCTCCTGCTCTATCCCTTGCTTCCCTTAAGGATGGGCCCAATTGTTGGGACCCTGAGAGGTGGTTGGGCATTGACATGGGCCATTGGTGGAAACATATCAAGAGGCCCCTGGTATGTTTTTTAGCCGGTTGTTTTAAGGGGTTAGGGATGGAGGGGAATGGTAGAGTTGGGAGGGATATTTTATCAACCGGTTGTCAGTCCGGGCCTGAGACGGTTCCCGGCAAGATGGGGTTGGGGTTGGGGACCTCCGGTTTTCCCAGCAGTGGGGTGGGGTTTTCAATCCCCACGATTGGGAATGGCAGCAGGTGGTTACACGGAGGGCCATATCAACATCTGGGATCACGCCCCCGCTATCTTCAAGCGGTGGCGTGCTCCAACCCTCCGGCTGGTACCCATTTATCCGGGGGAGAGGGGGATCAGGCCCCTGAGCTCAGGCTGGTATATTTTAATGCCAGATCTGTTGTGAACAAAGCTCCCCTCATCTGTGACTTGATCGAGGAGGAACACGCGGATCTGGCATGCATTACCGAAACCTGGTTGGGCTCAGAGGGAGTTGTCCCTCTGACTGAGCTTTGCCCTCCAGGTTTCTGTGTGCTTCACCGGATGCAGGCTCAGGGTAGGGGTGGGGGTGTGGCGGTGGTTATACAAGAGACCTTATGTCCACGGGAAACTACTGTTGTACAGATGGGCGGGAATGAGTCGCTCCTCCTGAGGTGCGGCCCTGGGGCTCAGTTGGGCTTGTTGCTGACATACCTGGTGCCCAGCACTGTAGCAACGGCCCTGCCCGAGCTTCTCAACACCCTTTCAGGGTTAGTGGTTGAGTTTCCCAAACTTATAGTTTTGGGGGACTTTAACCTTCCTTCCCTGAGGGGATCGTCAGAATTAGCTCGGGAGTTCATAGCCTCCATGACGGCCATGGACCTGACCCAAATAATTCAGGGTCCGACTCATGAGGGGTGGCCACACTCTCGACCTAGTTTTTCTATCTGGACAGTGGTTTGATGATCTGGGAGGGGGCTCGCCAACTATTGTCCCCCTGTCATGGTCCGATCATCACCTCCTACCTCGTACAGTCACCCACGCACTCGTTACCTCCCGTATAGACTACTGTAATGCTCTCTACATGGGGCTGCCCTTGAAGACCACCCGGAGGCTTCAGCTGGTGCAGAGTGCAGCTGCACGGGTAGTGATGGGAGCACCCCGATACTCCCATATTACACCCCTCCTGCGTGAGCTGCATTGGCTACCGGTTGCCCTCCGGGTGAGATTTAAGGTGCTGGTACTTACCTTTAAAGCCCTACATGGCTTAGGGCCGGGATACTTGCAGGACCATCTGCTGCCGGGAACAAATTCCCATCGCCCAGTACGCTCACAGAGAGACGGCCTCCTCAGGGTACCGTCAGCTAGGCAATGTCGGCTGGCGACCCCCAGGGGGAGGGCCTTCTCTGTGGGAGTGCCAGTCCTATGGAATCAGCTCCCCCCTGAGCTTCAGATGGCCCAAAATCTCCAGTCCTTTCGCCGCGGCCTCAAAACACTCCTTTCCCACCTGGCTGACCTGGACTGACAGGCATTTTAATTATATTTACAATTTTTAATTTTATTTTAAATTTTAAATTTTAATTTATTGCACAGATGATTTTAATTTTATTTTTATCTTAATTTCTGTACTTATTATATGTTTGGTTGTTAGCCGCCCTGAGTCCTTCAGGAGATAGGGCGGGATATAAATCCCATTAATAAATAAATAAATAATAATACCTCCTGTGGCTGGTCTTCCGTTTTGCCACCCCTCGCTGCTGGGCTGCGGAACCGACCAGGTGGTTCCGCCCCAGGCACCTAATGGATCCGGAACGGTTCCAGACGGCGCTTGGGTCTATACCTATCCCCCTCACTCACAGCCTGGTCGATGCCTTTGTGGAGGCCTGGGAAAGGGCGGCCACCAAGGCACTTGACCGTGTTGTACCCTTGCGACCCCTGATCTGGTGCAGATCCCGTTGGGCTCCATGGTTTTCTGTGGAGCTCCGGGAGATGAAGTGTCGGAGACGGGGTCTGGAGAGCTGTTGGAGATCCAGCCATTCTGAATCTGACCGATTGCGGTTGAGAGCCGCTACGAGGACATACCTCGTGGTGATGAGGACGGCGAAGTCTAACTACTTTGCTGCCCTCATCGCGTCTGCCGATAATCACCCGACTGCCCTGTTTAGTGTGACTCGCTCCCTCCTTAATCGGGAGGTGAGGGAGGAGCCCTTGCAGGGGCAGGCCAAGGAGTTTAGTCACCATCTTGTGGACAAAATTGCTCAGATTCGGGCCGGTCTGGACTCTGACTGGGCAGAGACTGATGGGGAGGAATCGAGCGGTCTTGAGAATGTCATTTGGAGTGAGTTCGATCCTGTTACCCCAGATGAAGTGGACAGGACCATGAGGAGACTGAGTTCCACCACGTGTTTATTGGACCCGTGCTCCTCCTGGCTGGTGTATTCATCTCGGGAGGAGACACGAGGCTGGTTCCAGGCAGTAATAACTGCTTCTTTGAGAGAGGGTACCTTCCCTACTACATTGAAAGAGGCGGTGGTGAGGCCCCTTCTCAAGAAGCCTGCTCTGGACCTGGCTATTTTGAATAACTATCGTCCAGTCTCCAACCTTCGCTTTTTAGCGAAGGTTGTTGAGAGTGTGGTGGCGCATCAGCTCCCTTTGTTCCTGGAGGAAACTGATTATCTAGACCCGCACCAATCGGGCTTTAGGCCCGGGTACAGCACAGAGATGGCATTGGTTGCACTGGTTAATGATCTCTGGCGGGCCCGGGACAGGGGTTGTTCCTCTGTCCTAGTCCTATTAGACCTCTCAGCGGCTTTTGATACCATCGACCATGGTATCCTACTGCGGCGTCTCAGAGGGTTGGGAGTGGGGGGCACTGTTTTACAGTGGTTCTCCTCCTACCTTCTGGGCCGTTCGCAGTCGGTGTTGATGGGAGGGCAGAGATCCGCCCCGAGGCCTCTCGTTTGTGGAGTTCCTCAGGGGTCGGTTCTCTCTCCCTTCTTGTTCAACATCTATATGAAGCCACAGGGTGAGATCATTCGTGGTTTCGGGGTGGGGTATCATCAGTATGCTGATGATACCCAGCTTTTTCTTTCCACCCTGAACCAACCCAGTGATGTCCTCGATGTGATGTCCCGTTGCCTGGAGGCAGTCCGGGTTTGGATGGGGAGGAACAGGCTTCGACTCAATCCCGCCAAGACTGAGTGGCTGTACATACCAGCATCTCGGGAGAACCAGTTTTGTCCATCATTAACTATGGGGGGTGAGGTGTTACCCCCCCATTGATAGGGCTCGCAACTTGGTGTCCTTCTGGATTCACAGCTCAGAAGACCACATAGGAGCTGTGACCAGGGGGGCTTTTGCCCAGGTTCGCCTGGTGCACCAGTTGCGGCCCTATCTGGACTGAGATGCCCTACGCACAGTCACCCATGCGCTCATGACCTCCCGGTTAGACTATTGCAATGCTCTCTACATGGGGCTGCCCTTGAGGACCACTCGGAGGCTTCAGCTGGTACAGAATGCAGCCACACAAGTTGTGATGGGAGTCTCCCGATACTCCCGTGTAACACCTCTTCTCCGCGAGCTGCATTGGCTTCCAGTTGCCCTCCGGGTGAGATTCAAGGTGCTGGTGATGACCTATAAAGCCCTACATGGCATGGGTCCGGATTATCTTAGGGAGCACCTGCTGCCAGCATCAACTTCCCATCATCCTGTGCGCTCCCATAGAGAGGGCCTCCTTAGGGTGCTGCCGGTTAGGGAGTGCCAGCGGGTGATCCCCAGAGGGAGGGCATTTTCTGTGGGCGCGCCTGCCCTTTGGAATGATTTACCTGTGGAACTCCGGACTGCCCCCAATCTGCGTTCATTTCGCCGGGACCTGAAAACCTGGCTTTTTGATCTATCAGGCCTGGACTGAAGGGGTTTTAGCTTTTTAATATTGTTTTAATTGTTGGGCTTTAATTAATTTAATTCATTTTAATTTTATATTATCTTTTTATATTGTCTTTTATACGCTGCCCTGTAAACCGCCCTGAGTCCTTCGGGAATAGGGCGGTATAGAAAACTAACTAAATAAATAAATAAATAAATAATGTTTTAGTTTGTGTCCAAGGTTTTCTGTTCCATTGGCTACTTTTATTTAATAGTTATAAAATGCTAATTATATATATGCACATTTAATGAACACGATACTAAAATGTCTGGCTAGGTGGTAGCCTACCTAATCTTAACAAATATTAGAAAGCTTGCAGATTCTGCCTTGGTTAATTCTTGGAAAAGCCCAAGGCTATAGACTATATTGAGGGAGGGGGGAAAATAGGAAGCAATAAGCCAATTCCACATTGTTGTCAAGAAAATGACATTAATAAGTCCATGAAACCACCAGAAGCAAAGTTTAACAAAACTGAAAAGAGACTTTCTTATCTGTAGTATACATCTCTGTTTATTTCAAAGTAAAATCTATTTTTATACAATATTTATTGTTTTGTTTTTTTGAAAATGAAAATATGCTTTTGGAAAATATTCAATTTTAATTAAGGCTGACCCCTAGAATCAGTGTTTTAGGGCTGAGTTATTTGAATTACTCACATCTCCTTGGAGTAAATATAGTAAATACAGGGGAAAATGTAAATTCAGATACAATAATCTTACAAGCCATCCAGGAATATAACCTTTCAGAATGCCTCATTTGTGTTATTTGTACACTCTTCTCCCACAAGTATAAAATTAGTTTGCCTTAGTTTGGCTAATTTAAAACACAGATATTTTTTTTTTTTGTAATATGTCTCCCAAAGCTGCCATGTAGGCAGATGGAGACCAAGGTACAGTGAGTGGGATAGATGTAAATCCACAACAATTAAACATGTTTATAATTTTTTTACAAAACTTGTAGATTACAGACAAGTGCCAAGCTGTTTGTGATATTTAATATCCCATCAGTGATTGGAATTGTTTTTTAAGCACATAGAAAAGCACAAACAAAAGTTCCTTTTCTATTTTCACTTGAATTTTCTAATCTGAAGGAGCATTCGGAAAGTTTTTAATGACATAAATATATAAAAGAAAGGGTTAAACTCTTTCCCTCCACAGTTTTAATTCACAACACTCCTTTTTTAAAAACAAAGGAGGACAATCTAAACCACGGGATTCAAACAATATTATGATCCTCTGTGAATGTTGTGACTCAATGTAGCTTCAAAAACAATAACAAAAAAAGGATGCTCAGCATTCTTAGATGTCTTGTCTTTTCTCCATAACTAATCTGATTTATTTGTTTATTTGTTTAGACTTATGTCCAATTTTACTCTATTTTCTAAACAAAGAAGAATTTAAAGCATAGAATTAAAAATATTTTTGTATGAATGATGTGAACCACCTTAACAAAACATCTGATTTTCATAGATGATTTGTCTTTTGTGCAGAAAAAATATGATATATTTCTTTATATTCACATGTATTTTCTTATTTACGGGAAGCTAAAGGGACTAAAAGTAAAATAAGATAAGCAGAACTCAGTTTTTTTAAAAAAAGAAGTGAACCATTATTAATCTAATTCAAAAGGCCTTTCTGAAAAACTTTATTTATTTATAGTCCATATATCTTAATGAGCATACATAAGAGTTTCCCTAGTTCTGTCTCTGATCCTGTCATCAATTTGAGCTGAGAAAATGATTGGCACAAAGTTTTCTATTGAACTTTCTGGCACAATAGGCTTTTAAAGCTGGGTATTTGCAATTCTACTTCAACCCTTCAACTCTGCTTCAATAACTACAGATCTGGGTGAGATTAATGGTCATTTTCTCTAATAAATAATGACAGATTGTTGAATCTCAATGCTGAGATCCTTATGTACTTTCCAAAGAGAAAATTTCTTTGAACAGACTGATATAAAATTATGCACACATATTTTTCACAATATTTTGGTTTCTAGGTTTTGACAGCAGAAGGAAGAAAAAGAAATAGAGAAAATCACAAAACCCGAAGACCTCCAAATAGAAGTAGAATGACTGAGGCTAAGGAAAACAAATAGTGATAGATGCCTTGGTACAAATCCCAAAACTCTGGAGCACCTTTAGCATTGACTAAAATACCAACAGTCAACTGCAAAAGGCAGCTTTATTTTGAACAACTCACATTCTGTAATGATACTTTCAACAGAATCAAACAACAACATCTGATTATTCCAAGTCCTTGGGAAGGACTTGATAGGTGAATAAAAATGCCAAATCCAGTCTAAATATATGGCTGGCATATGCAACAATCTATAGTAAAAATTACAATTAATAATTGTGATCTAAATGCTGATTTTAAAATCAAAATTACCCTGGCACTTATTCTAATAGTATTATATCGTACCTCAACAGCACAAATCAGTACTGACTCAGTAGGTGGCCTTTTTGCTTAATTTGTGCAGCATCTGTATTTTCCTTGGAGTTCTACCCAAAACTTGACATGGTCCAGCCCTTCCTTTAATTTATGATACAAGATGAGAACCCACAGTGATAGGAATTCTGGCACTGATTTATAAAGAAAGCTAGAATTAGTTAATAAATATGCTTTATGTTACAGTTCAATATTTAAACTTTCTCTGTGTGGAAAATAGAGATAAAGAGCCATTCAGGACAAAGAACCACTTGTGAGACTCCTATCTGTTTCACTGAGAAATTGTTACAATTTTTGGTTCAGTGTTCTGAACAAGATTAGTTCAAACCTGATATGGGATACTTTTGTTACTTTTATTCCTAATGATTGATTATATTTCCTATATTATGCCCACTTTCCAGAAGGAATAAATCCTAGTACATTGCATAGAGTATATTAGCACACTATAAAGAAGAAGAAAATGTGTAGCACAGGGGTCCTCAAACCCTGTCTATGGACTGGCACTGGTCCACATCATGCCAGAAACTGGGCTGTGCAAATGCAGGCAGCACCACACCCCCTCCAGTCCATGGAAAAACCTCTCTCATGGAACTGGTCCCTGGTACCCAAAATGTTGGGGGCCACTGGTATAGCAGATTTTATGCTTGAATTCTATCTTCTTCAAACTTCAATTAATTTATAGAAGAAGCGAAGACAATGCAAACTAATTATATTACAATGAATTGATCCTGTACTGAAATCAGTGCTTCTGAATTATATAAGTAAAAAAATTATCTAGTCCAAATTATAGCAGTTTGCAATGTTTCCTGGTCAGTCATGATATAGTGTGTTACATTACAGCTGTATGAAATGCATTAGTTACAAATATTTTTCCAAGATGCATTTCAAGGTGTTGGTTGCTACTTTTTTGCTACTCTTCTTTGGCTCAGGGTATGGGTATCTAGGACAGTGTTTTTCAACCTCAGAAACTTTAAGATTTATGGACTTCAACTTTCAGAATTCCTCAGCTACTATTCTGGGAGTTGTAGTCCACACATGTTAAAATTCTTGAGACTGAGAAATACTTGTAGGATACCATCTTTGCCAGATCAATTCTGTGTTCCTGTGTCACAGACCAGAGAATCCCCATTTACCAGAAGGATGGCAGGAAGTGTTCAACAATGAGTATTTTCTGTGACAGCATCCTTCCTGTTGGACAGCCTGCCTTCCAAAGTGAGGGTGGCACCCACGCTCAGGACGTTTTTGGAGCCTAATAAAAACTTTCTGAAAGCTTGTGGAATACTGAGGATGCACTGATGATTATATTGGCTTATAGCCAGCTCTAAATAACAAGCAAGCAAATCATTGACATCCAGAATTTGGACTAAAGATGTTGTCCTCTTGCTTCCTTCTTGAGATCTGTCTTCAGTTTCTTGTTCACCTTTCATTTGCTAAGGTTCAGCTGATAGTCCCCTTTGAAGTAGTTGGCATGTTTTTAAACAGCCTCATAAAACTATAGTTGATTTGGTCTTGTTTTGTTATTCTTCATGTAATCCTCAACTTGTAATAGTTTGCTTAGTGACTGTTGAAAGTTACAACAGCACTGAAAAAAGTGACATGACCATTTTTCACACTTACAACCATTGCAGCATTCCCATGGGTCATGTGGTCAAAATCCAGACTTTTGGCAACTGTCTCACATTCATGAGTGTTGCTGGGTCTTCGGGACCTGTGATCACCTTTTGCTACCTTCTGACAAGCAAAGTCAGTGGGGAAGCCAAATGCACTTAACAACCATGTTATTAATTTAATAACTGTGGTGATTCACTTAAAAACTGTGGCAAGAAAGGTTGTAATTTGGGGCAAAACTCACTTAACAAACTTAGCAACATAAATGTTGGCCTCAGTTGTGGTTGTAAGTTGAGGACTACCTGTATTATGATTTATTTTTCAGGTACTTTCTGCTGTGCATTTTGCAGCTCTTTAAATGTTAGTTATTTTTTGTTAATTTATTGATTAAAGTACCAATTACAGAAAGTAACAAAGAAATAATTAAACCCTAATTCTAGAACAGCAGCAAAATGCAGAGCAGAAATGAGATATTACAGAAAAAAAGTATAAAAATATACACTGGAGATACTTATTTTTGTTCTCTGAGCTTGTAGGTTGGTTTCTGAACGTTTCATTACCAGGGTGGTAACGAAACATTCAGAAACCAACCCACAATCTCAGAGAATGAACCTTCACTCTCATCCTACACCTGAGCTACAGATGTTTGCCACTATTGCATACTTATTTTCATCTAATTCCAATTGCAGAGAAGGTGGCTTTCTGGTGTTCTCCACCTTCTGTGCTTCAGCTACATTTCCTTGTCTCAGGGACTATGTGCTCTGACATTTTCTCATGACATCCGCTTGCTAGTGATATTTATATGCCATTTCAACTGAGGAGTAATGCTGAAATCTTCAACTAAGCTTATTTTGAAATATTTCTATTGATTGCTAGCTAAGTGTTAATTTTGGCGGCTTCACAAACAGGACAAATTTATTTGCTAATGACCATTTATTTGCCAAAAAAGCTCATTTTGAAAAATTTATGTCTTCCAAGATCTAGTGTAACATCTATTTTCTCGGAAGAAAACAGGTTAATAAATAATACTATGCCTGAGGTTTATTAGCCTTTTTTGTCATTCATCCCCAGTGGGAATTATAGCAAGGAACAGTTGCCCTTGTTAACCTGCAAACATTTTTCACTCAACTAGATCATTGACTCTGGCTCAAGGGTCCAATTTTCTTTTTATTCATTAAGCACATTGGGAAGCAAAGTTCCTAACCCTTTCCAGTCTAAATGTGGAACAATCACATCCCTTCACAATCAAGTGCCAATGTGTTGGAAGCACCACGTTTCACTGCAATCTCTCAGTGACGCAGATTTTTAACAATTGAAGGATATTAAGTCAAAAAGTTGTTTTCTAATTGAAGGTGCTCGGGGGATTTTGAGAACACAGTGGAAGTTGGTACATGTGCCTTTCCAATTATCTTTGCTGAAATCAGGGGAAAGGGCATCATAAATCTCAGGCAGCAGTTTCCAGAAGCTAAGCTTGGGAATTAAAGCCTGTTAGGATAACACATCTGATGGCCACAAGCATTACTACTGCAGCCAGCCCACAAGAATGTAGTATTTCAATGGATGGTGTTTACATTGCAATCTCAGTTTAGAAAGAAAAATAGCTTCCGTGCAAAAAGTCAATGGCTTGGATCCAAAGGTCCCCTTTTCTTTCACTGACCCAAGAGGAATGGGGTTCCTCAATTTTGCCAATTTCCTGAAGCTCCCCTCCCTTCTATGCTATTCCATAAGGTTATTTAACCCATAGGAAAATTACACAGTCCTCAAGGGTCTGGAATATGTGGGTAAAGAAATATTAGAGGCATAGGACTGACCTGTAAGTTAGCCAGCATTTTTTTCCACATTAAAATGTGACTACATTTTGGAGTCCTGTCTCCAGTTTGGACTGTGTAAGGGCCTGAATCAGAAGAAGGAAATGCATATGAAGGACCCTTTCATGAATCAAAAGAATATATCCCCACCCCACCCCACCCTTCAATCAGTCACCAAACTCAAAGATTGCAAAACTCCAGTTGGAGGAGTTTTACAGTAATCTGCAGTCAAGGATAAACCAAGTTTTCTTATGTAAAATTGGAAATATACTTAGTATGCATATTTTTTCCCCTCTAATAACAGCAATGTTACTGAGATTTCATGGGAAGATGGTTTCAAAAAGGCAAAATGATTACCACAATAGCATTATTACAGCTGTCTTTTTAAAAAATTTATATATGCTTTGCACATGTAACACGTATGAACAAGAGTAAGGTTTTGATTACATGAGCATAACTACTAACTTGATTTTTTTTTTACCTCTCTCTGCAGATATCTCTAAATGCTATCACTTGCATTAGCTGGACATCTCAGAGAAAGATTGTATGAATTACTTCAGCAGCTGCAGCAGCAAACTGATGTTAGTAGATGACAACAAGTCATTGTCCCACACTTTTGCTTCATTGTATTAATAGCGAAACAAATTCTCTATGGCGCTTCCATTTTTCATTCTCTGGAATACTGATTTGGAATTGATTTGATCTTTGACCATCCCTGGAATATGGGAAGTCATTTCGCCATGTGCCTTGGATGATACATGAGTATTTGCAGAGTGTTCTTTTCCTTGTTAAGGAAATCTTGAAAAATAACTGGAATATTTGTATTACTTTCAGCAGCTTTTGATATTACCTCCTAAGTAAAGGCAGCATCAGTATGGTAAGATCTGATAAACTCATTGAAGTACACAAAGTACTGTATGTGATTGCATTATTAACTACATAACTGATGAAACTGCACAGGTTTTGATTTCCATTGAAAATGAAACTGATGGGTTTAATACCCAGAAGAGTACTTTCTTTTCTTTTTCCTCTGTTCTGTCACAGGTCTGTCTGAAATCTAAGTCTAGGGCCCCCACAGTAGCTCCTTGTTTGCAGCCTGCCAACAATAACCTAATCCAGAAGGCAATGAAAAACAAAGAAATGACATCATAAGGTGCAATGTGGGACTCCAGAGCAGAATGTCATCAGTGTGTTCTATATAGGCCTAACACCTCAATATTTCAGACTATGTGACTCAATACATCTCTGTGGCTGTCATATGTCTCATCTATTCAATGTCAATAACCTCATAAATTTCCTAGCCAATAACAGTTTTCATTGTTTCAGTTTCATGTTTGCAATCTAAATTCTAGAGAACATTATTTAATTCTGCCGTCTGAGAGACTACATTTCTATAACTTCTCTTTTTCCTCATCATAAATCAAGAATAAAATTTGTGCACATGAGGATGGCACTAAAATGTCCATCCTTGAAGTTACTGTGCTTTAGAGCTTGCCAAAAAAAAGTTTTTTAAAAGAACAAGATTGTTCAGCTTAAAGGAAAAATGTCTTAAGGAAAAAAAACCCTTGAGAAATTCTAATGCATCTGGTGCAGGGCTAAATGTACTCACACTGTGTATGAAATGTGTGTTAGTGTCCCACCCCTTTTATAATCATCTCCAGTGATTTTCTCAGGCATTATTAAATCTCAAGGAAGAATGCGACTATATTGGCTGTAATAATATACAGCATTAGCAAGAGGGATTTTTGTATTTCTTTTCTGTCATATAAGCTGTCCATTTTTGCAGCCTAAGAATTAAAGAACACTTCAAGTAGGACAGTTGACCAGGATACTAAATAATGAACAAAACATGTAATGGATTGCAGGAATGATTCCCTTTTGAGAGGAGCAAACCTTTGAAAAAACAATATTAATCTAGTTATACCTCTTTCCTTTTATCAGCCTGTTAATGTCAGAATCAACTAATCCGTCTGTCTGTCTATCTATCTCTCTATCTATCATCTACATATATAAACAATTAAAATAAATTTGAAATACTAGTTAAGAGCAATTAACATAAACTATAAATAAGTACATGTGAGAATGCATGAAAATCTCACATAACATACAGCAGCAGCCACCAACCTTTTGGGCACAAGGCACCAGTTCCATAGACAAAGGGTGTGGTTTCATGTGCTGCCTGCATGCCGTGGATGGGG